>NC_056522.1:212936242-213065426 GCF_019175285.1 Sceloporus undulatus
TAGAATCACAGGCCTACATTTTCTCAGGTTATTGTTATTTTTTCAGCTAAAATGGTATGGATGGAGGTAGACAAGAGTCCAGATCTCTTTTTTGACCATGTGAGCTCTGGAAGACATTGTAAAGTCCAAGAAATCTATTTCTCTGCACTCTCTTAACTAAGAACACCAACATCTTAACAAAATTTAGGGCTGTGATTCTATCATAATCATTTCTTTTTTCTTTCTTCTGTATGATTTTGAACACCTTTGCATGTGAAAGGGATCTAGGAGTCCAAGTAGATCACAAGTTGAACATGAGTCAACAGTGCAATGTGGCAGCTAAAAAGGCCAATTCAATTTTAGGCTGCATCACTAGAAGTATAGTATCTAGATCAAGGGAAGTAATCGTGCCATTCTATTCTGCTTTGGTCAGGCCCCACCTGGAATACTGTGTCCAGTTCTGGGCGACACAATTCAAAAAGGATGTTGAGAAGCTGGAGTGTGTCCAAAGGAGGGCAACTAAAATGGTGAAGGGTCTTGAAACCATGCCCTATGAGGAACGACTTAGGGAGCTGGGTATGTTTAGCCTGGAGAAAAGAAGGTTAAGAGGTGATATGATAGCCCTGTTTAAATATTTGAAGGGATGTCATATTGAGGAGGGAGCAAGCTTGTTTTCTGCTGCTCCAGAGAACAGGATCCGGAACAAGCTTCAGAAAAAGAGATTCCACCTCAACATTAGGAGGAACATCCTGACAGTAAGGGCTGTTTGACAGTGGAACACACTCCCTCAGAGTGTGGTGGAGTCTCCCTCGTGGAGGTGTTTAAACAGAGGCTGGATGTCCATCTGTTGGGGATGCTTTGATTGAGAGTTCCTGCATGGCAGCTATTGGACTAGATGGCTCTTGTGGTCTCTTCCAACTCTATGATTCTATGAAAAAGCCAGTGGAGTTTCAATAGCTTGCATCATGTATTTTGTGCATTTTGCTTGGTCCAATAAAGGTATTGGTGTTTTGTGCATTTTGCATGTTATTGTATATATTATCTGTGGATAATACCATGCCATAGTGTGGTACTATTTATTTATTCATAGTCCAAACAACTGTTTTGTCCTAATGCTATTTTCAAAATTGTGCTTGCCTTTTTTAAAAGGTCACTGTGATGCAACATCCCTTCCAACAATGACAGATGAAAGAAACTATGGTGTAGTAGGAGTGAGAGAAAGTAAAACTCTTGAAGCTTCAAACTATGAAACCTGTCAAGATGATACCTCTCTAATTCAGGAGCACAATACTCTAGCACTTCTAGAGGTGCTTGATCAAAAATGGGATTGCTCCAGTGTGGAAACGGTAAAGACCCAGGATGTTGCAATTCAGGCAACCCCATCTGATGATAATTTAGGCCATAGTGCATTAAATGAGAGTATGGATCCTCAGAGTAACAAGCTGGTCAGCCACAAAAGTTCTTCTCACATTCAGAAATCAGTTGTGGAGAATCAGTCCTCAGGGCTCCTGAACAGGATGCACGAAAGTGTTGGAACACTGACAGAGCTCAACCACCAGAAGCACCAAGCAGTTCAGTGCAGACCAAGTCCTAATGGTGACCAGAGTAATACATTTGAGAATGATAACTCTATTCCACCACAGAGAGTTGTGAAAAGTCCCGGTAGTTCCCCCACAAAGGGTTATCCTCTTTATCGTCAAGACTCAAAGCCTAAACCTAAACCTTCCAATGAGATTACAAGGGACTACATACCCAAGATTGGAATGACTACTTATAAAATAGTGCCTCCAAAATCTCTGGACATAGTGAAGAACTGGGAATCAGATACTGTAGAGAATCAAGAAGCTTCCTGTTTGCATGTATCTCCTAAGAATGAGAATTCCCAAGAGTTTGGTACACAAACAGAAATTCTTAATACCATAAAAAGCCCAAATGAAACAAGATCTGGCTTTAGAAATGAAGTTAGGTTGCCAGGGAACAATCCACTGGCTAAGACGTATGGTATTGTGGATAATATGACACTTTCTTTCTCTAATGCCAAAGGCAAGAAAATAGAAGCAGAACATTCCAAGCTTAATCCAGAGCATTTAATCACCCACTTGGTGTTAAGCACAGAAAGGAAAAGTTGTTCGCCTCCTGCAGTGCAAGAAAAATCAAGGATAGTAAGTCCTCCACCAAAGCCAAGCAATTTTTATTTGCAGATGCAAAGGAGGGCTTCTAGTCATTATGTAACATCTGCAGTTGCAAGAAGTACTTCTCTTAGTAGCCCTACTCAGAGTGAAACTAAGACTATAGAGACAGAGAAAAAGTTGGCATCACCAGATCAAAATTCTTTTCCATTTCCTAGACTGGCTAGTGTTCCCCCTCAGTTAGTAGAAGAAAAGACTGAAAATGGTCATATTGAGGGAAGAAATGAAGTCACCACTTCTGCAATCAAAATGCCTAAGCCTTTGAATTCTCCCCCTTCCCAGCCTCCTCCAGTAAATCTGAAAGCGCTGAGGACTTTTGTTTTGCCGCAACCATATTCAAGTTACAGGCCCTCACCTTTTGCCCTTGCGGTATCATCAGCAGTTAAGAGATCACAGTCATTCAGTAAAACACACACCAGTGCAACTAGGCCATCTTTTGAACATTCCTTATCCACATTCAACACTGAGACAAAAGACAATTCTCCTCTACCAAGCCCAACAGGACAAGCACAACAGAGCATGCCAGACAAGGTAAAACTACAATACTGTACTAATTTTATTCATTTATAAATGTGTGAGAGCTTCTCTTGCTGTCATTTCTCAATGGCATTTTGGGTAAGTCATGCATTTCTGATTATTTACAAGCTTCCAGAGGGAAGTTAACTTGTATGGGCTTTAATACATGAGGCAGATCAATTACAATTACAAGAGGATAATAGAGTCTTTGGTGGGGGTTATCACATTACGCCATTGCTCTTCTGTTGTTCTCCTGTGAGATACCATTTTGAAAGTGTTTCTTTTTATTAGCACACACACACAATCTGTTAATGACTCCTTTTCTCATTGTTGTTCTGCTATGATTTCCAGGGCAAAATTACACTGGATTGCACTAATGCTGGTTGGTCAGTGGGCATGCTTTGGTTGCTTTGGGTGTGGGTTAGATGCCTTATGATGAGGTGAGAAGGCAAAGGGATGGAAATTTCAATTTGATATCCATTCAATTGGCAAAGTAACTGAGAAACCTTTAAACTTTTTTTCTCTATAGAAAAAAAATCCATTGGCCACTTCCTCCCCCAACTAGGACTTTGTCAAAGGAGCCAAAACTTTGCCCACAGCCCCCCACCCCATCTTGTAGTCTGTCTGTCTGTCTGTCTGTCTGTCTGTCTCTCTCTCTCTCTCTCTCTCACACACACACACAAACACACACGCGCGCCTGGAAATATAAATGGAAAAGAGTCTTACAGTAAAAACAAACAAACAAAAACCATTTATTTCATTAGCCCTTGGCCTTTTTCTTGCTATTGGTTCTAGGTTTAGACTTAATTAATCACTGGCAGATGAAAACCAGCACCAGGATCAGTAGCTGCTGTCTTTCATCTGCCAGCAATTAGTTAAGTATGAAGCAAGAAGTCTGGTCTTTTCCAATAAGGAAGCCCCCCTCCAAGGAAAAAATGCCTTTTAAAACATTACTGTTTTCATATGGGGGGGGGGGGCATCTGTCTGAGTGTGTTTGTGTGCACTCCAGACTAGAAAAAGGAGCAAGGTTAATATCTTGGAACTGGTACTGGGTGGGCAGTCCCAAATGCTGTATGTGATAAGTTTTGTCTGACCCAAGGTTGCATTCCTCGAAGGGTTCCCCAAAATGCAATAGGAAAGAGAGCATGGAGATTGCATAGCATTTTTAAAAGCTGCTATTTTAGCAGCTGAAGAGCCTTATGTGATAAAACCCTATGTTACATTTTTGTAATAAAAACAACAAAGACTAAAGATGAAATAAATGTATTATGGCATGATAAAAATAGGCTGTGGTCCACAAAAGCTTATGCCATAATGTGTGGCATAAGACTCTGTTGTTGTAATACGCCATTGTTCAGAGCTTGTAGTTAACTCCTTTCCTCACTAACAAAGGTGTAATTAGATTAAATCACAATTGGATCTTGTCAAGGGATATATTTACTGCTTTTACATCATGAGTGTGACTTTTAGTTATAGTTATCTGGTGTAGCATCTCTAAATGGTGGAGAAGTGAATACAAGATGGTTCACATACTAGTTATGTTACACCTCGTGCTGCTGGCTGATATGCTGATTATAGGTACTGAGGTGATAATCAGTGAATGGAGAGTGTGATTTGTAATCCAGGACCGAAATTTTCAACATTCAGATTTGTTTTTTTAAAGGAATTTACGAGGTGCCCATTTTAATTGCTTCTGAGAAACATAGAAGTAAAACAGAATCTCTGCTAGAATGGTTTTTGTGGAGGCATTGGAACTATAGCTGGTACTTCTTTTGAAAAAAGATTTTCTCCCCCCCCCCTCCCATTTATTCACTAACTAATAAGTGTGACTGGGATGATGGTGTGGGACTAAGAAAGCCACTGTGACCTCACTTGGGTAACCTTGTCTATTTTTTATTAATCCAACAGAAAAATAATTGTGCAACCTCTGAGCAAAGTAAGCGAGTTCCCTCTTTGCCCGGCCACCCAACAACTCCTGCCTGTGAGAAAGGCACTGCTGTGACTCTTCAGCGCCCTGACCCAGAACAGATCCACCAGAGCTTGCTGGCTGCAATCCGCTCTGGAGAAGCTGCTGCCAAATTGAGAAGGGTAAGCATGTTTTTTCCTCCTCATCATTAAATCAATAACAATGGATTTACAGAGCTTATTTCAAAATCACCATAGCAGTCAGCACTGGCATCAGTCATGAAGAGAGAGTCTTGTGGGAGTGTGATTTTTGAATAGTGCAATAGGAGATTTATGAACTGAGTGCAAGCTGTTCGTGCTGACCTTGGATTGGCTAAAGGAAACAGCATACACAGTGTACACTCAAAGCATATATTTAGCATTAAATGTATAGAGTGAGGGCATCTGTTAATAGCTGGTATGAAGCTGTAGAGATCAAGTTCTTAATGGAATTTATTTCTCTTAACTTGTCTACAGTGTTTGAACATTCCTTGATGATACCCAGCTGCCTTGTCTCAGTTTTCAAAAGAGTTTTCATCAATAGGGAAGAGGCGGCAGCCATAGATAGAGACAGAGTAGAGGATCCTATTTTGTATGAGGTTGTATTTTATCCCTCAGTATTGTCCTGTTCTGAAATATCTGTGGCAGTAAATGATAAGGTAAGTAGAGGGTATTTTCAAAACTGTCCAGCACAAAATCTCTCTCTCTCTCTTTCTTTTTAAATAACTGTCCTGCTTTTATCATGGGATTTCAGGGCAGCGAATGTTACATAAATAATTCAAAACAGAATAAAACCATAAATAATTTAAACAAAATAAAAACATAAATGAAAACAGTTGCAACTGTTTTTAAAACCTACAAGAATTTTAGGTTTCAGTGTACACTGTGAAATAAATTAGTCCCCAAAGGCTTTAATAAAAAAAAGCTATGTTTTTAGCTTGGTACCATTTGGACATCCAAGAAGAGGACATTCCACAATCAGGATGCCACAACCCAGAAGGCCCTCTCTTATATCTTCCTATTTCATGTTGCCCCGCTATATTTTGCACCACAGAGGAGGTTTCCCCCCGCCCCCCATATACATCAGTTTTCATTGTTTTTATATGTCTTCACATTGTTTCTGACTTATGGTGACCTTAAGACAACTCTATCATGGGGGTTTCATGGCAAGATTTATTCAGAGGAGATTTGCCATTTCCTTCCTCTGAGGCTGAGAGAGTGTGACTTGCCCAAGGCCACCCAGTGAGTTTCAAGGCCAAGCTGGGAATCAAAACCTGGTTTCCAGAGTCACAGTCAAACAATCCAACCACTACACCACTGAGGTCAGTATTCAGTAGTCCTTGAGTACTGAAGTTTTTAGCCATTTAGGACTTTTATGTCATCACTAGTGCCTTGAATTCAGACTGGAAGTGAATATATTGTCCTGTGTTATGCAACAGTTCATCTGTCTACCTACTTTTCCTCTTACTCAAGTCTCCATGCTTCCACTTCTTCTTTTTACCTGAGTTACTTGTTCCTCATTTTCTCTCCTCTTTAAGAACTATCCTGGCCTCACACTGCACTTCCAGCTTCCCTTACTGTCCCACACACCAGCTCTCCCTACTGATGAGTCTGTTCCCTTTCCCGGTCATATCTTACCTTTTATAGACTATATTGATTCAATGCCATCATAAAAACCAACTGGGCAGCAAAGTGAGGAAATTGTGGCACTACAGCTTGGCTACTGCATGCAGACTGCAGACTGCTGAGTTTCTGTCCTCAAGATGAGACTTTCCAAATGTCAGCTGGAAGATTACTTCCATGATTCCTTTTTGTGCCCAAGAGTATAAAAGAAATGTAAGGATTTATGCAATGCACTACTGAGGAAATGAGTCATATGATGTCAAAGTGCTTGTTTAAACTAAGAAAAACAAAAAACAAAACTAAGACTAAGGACTTTATCACACAGAGGCAAATTGGAGGTAAATTGGTTAAATACCATGCAGAAATGGGATTTTAAAATTCACAAAACATTACGGGTTGTTTTTCAGATGTATTGTATTGGCATCAATGAGAAATAGTGTGACATTAATCCAAATGTAACGTTGACAAAACACACTCCTTTTTACTTTTGGGAAATTCCCGAAAGTAAAATGAAATCGGTTTAGTCAACTTTGCGTTTGGATTAATGTTGCATTGTTTCTCATTGATGCAAACATCATCTGAAAAACTACCTGCTTTTGCGGATTATATCTAATTTCTGTCCAGTTAACCTCGAGCATTGTGTGAAAAACAACCCACTTTTGTAGGTTTTTAAACTTTAAATCAAGTTTCTGCATGAGATCTGTCCCATGTGATAAACTCCTAAGAATCTGTACATCTGCAGGCTTAGATACAGTTGTTCTGGAGGCAAAAGATAATGGCAGTGGCAAGACGACAATAGTGGCAGCAGTGGGAAGGAAGGAAAGGAAGGAAGAAAAAGATGGCACTCCCAGTTCACCTGTTTCTGCAATGCCTGGCTTCTGGAAGGGAGTCCATGGAGCCAAGGCAATATGGAGTGCCGGGGCTTGGTCATTTATCTTTCCTGTGACACAGGTGATTGTCCATGCCATCCCCCCCTATAGTGGTTTGGCTTTGCGAACCATGCTCCCAAAGGCAGGGGTTCGTGAAATAATCTGGAGCTTCTGAAGCAGGCTTCTCCTGGCTGCACTCCAGCATTCTTGTATGAACTAAGAGAGATTAACACCAACTATGCAACAGATGTTACATGAGCAGTGTCTCCCTTAGGAACCCAGTGTTTGGGCTCAGCTCTACTACCAAGTAGTGCAGGTGGCGTTGTCATAGCTGGCCAGATTTTGTTTGGTGTAGAAGTTGTTTCAGGGCTTCTTCAGTTCTATACAATATTTTAAAATAATTAAGAGCAAAAGGAGGAAGAGCCTGGTGATGTGACTGCATTTTTCTAAAACTAACAATACGAGGAAGTGAGGCTGGGCTAAGGAAGGTGAGGTATCAAATTTATTTTTAAATCTCTTGTGACAGTGAGGTCAGACTGCATCTCTGGCTTTAACTTTTCAACCAAGGCATATTACATGGGAAAAAACTAAATTTGAATATCAGCAGGACAGGCGTTTACCACATTCACTTCTGCGTTACAACTAAGTGAAAGGACATTTAACTCCCATTGGTGAAGTTGGGCTAATGCTTTGTGCTATTAAAGTGAGTAAAAGGTCTGTCAGGTGCTCTAAGCACCTGCCAAGCATTCAAGAAACAAGGCAAAAATTGCTACCACAGTCAGCCAAGCATTCCCCCTCCCCTTTAATAACTTGTTATGATGCAGAGCCAAACTCTGTGGTCTTTTGTGCTGCAGTTTCATTCCTGCTGAATAAAGCCTGCAGTAATTGCTAACCAAATGGGTCATATGAGGTTGAAACTATTTCTCTTTCCAGAATATTTCCATCATATGACTAAACTCATCCTGTTAGTTTTCAATGGGATCACATCTTAAGGCATTACTTACTGTTTAAAAAGAATCTATATGCTTAATGCATAGGTCTTTGTATTATGTACAGTTGACACAGGCAAATTTTGGGGGCTCTGCTTTGGTCCCATCCCATAAGCCTGTGAGGTCTACCATCATGAGCTAGGGGCCAAACAGTAGCTTAGGAAAGAAGAGATTAATTGTTATTATCTTAGAGTGTACGCCTTGGGCAGGCTTTTATATTTACTCCTTAATTTTACCGACTCTGTACAGCGCTGTGTATAATTACAGCGCTCTAGAAATAAAGTTTAATAATAATAATAATAATAAGAGCGAGAAATTCAGAATGATACTCAAGGAGTTTAGTCCAATTAATCTGCTGCTCCAAATTTGGAAAAGTTTTCTTTTGGACTTTGTTTCTTCAGGATCCCAGCCTACGCAGCTGGTCAGCGTGGCTCAGGAGTGCATACTTCTTCCCTTTGAAGTGTTTATCATTACTACAAATGACATCAAGTCTGGGGTCACCCACCAAACTTCAAGTCTGAGTTGGTATTTCAGTCCTAGATTCACTATTCCTAGCCCTACCCATAACATCATATTTGCTCCCTGCATAAAATAAAGGTATACAGTGGACCCTTGTTATACGCTGGGGTTTGGTTCCAAGATCCCCCGTGTATAACAAAATCCGTGTATGCTCAAGTCCCATTAAATTTAATGACATAGCAAAATGATGTCCCTTATAAAAAATGGAATATCAAGGTAAATTTATACTTTGTTGGAATTTTCAAACCGTGTATGCTGGAATCCATGTATAAAAAATCCGTGTATAAGAAGGGCCGACTGTACATCTTTTGTGAATATGGTTGTGACAGATATGTAAGATTTGTGATTTTCAGCATATGTAGAACAGTTACAGCTTGAAACAGTTGTATGTCTAAACTGCTGATGAGGAATTTTGTGTTAAATACAGGGCTCTTGTCTATGAACCGTAATATCTTTTTTGGTCTTTCAGGTTGCTCCTCCATCAAACACTGTTGCCATCAATGGAAGACCCAGCCTCAGTTCCTCAGTGGCCATAGAAGCAAGATACAGTCATCACTAGGACTTCATGCCAAACATTTTGCACTTTAATCACCATTGCATAGACCTACTGCGTAGACCTACTTCACAGTTAATTGTGCATTATTGAAGACTGCACATTCATGCAGGGTTATGTTGGAATATATTGTCAAGTGAAGCATAGAAACTTCACAAGATGCCTCAAAGATTTCTTAGACTATAAATAATTTATAGCTTTTTTTGCCTTTTCTCTTTAAAGCTGAAAATGCTGCTTCAGAACTCATAATATGGCAAAGAAGATTTTAATTTTTTTTTCTCCTTGTGATCATCAGATAAGTTGATTTCTACTTTATACTTAATAAATTATGTGTAGCAATGTGTTGTATAATGTTGATGTATGGGGTTCTTAATGTTTATAACTGATTAATGATTTTGTTCAGAAATGTATGAATTTAAATATAGTTCTGCCACCTGTTGCCTTGATTATTAGGTCGGGAATTTAATTTCTAGAACTGCAAGTGAGAAAGTTTTCTTTTGTTTAACTAAAAATGTAGGAACAAATCCTTCTAATGTTGAGCTTGGATCATACCTGTTTTGTATCAGCATTATTTGTATTTTTAACATCACAGTAAAGAAATAATATAGGAGGTCTCTGGTTTACTAGTTTAACACTATATATGGGTGTTGTTCTTTTTACATACATCATTGCTGTATGGTCTTAATGCACACACCACAAAGTGCCTGTCTGATCTTATGTGCTATAACACTAGCACTGGTTAATTTACACCTGTTTTCCAGAAGTGGCATCTAAGTCAGCATTACTGAGCTGTGTAAAAGAATCAAATAGCATATCCTGGAGTTTTGTTCAATATTTGGACCGCCACTTGTTTTGGATTTCAACTTCCAGAAGTCTCAGACCAAGTTAGCAAGTGGTAAGGAATTATAGGTGTTGTAGTTTGTTTTTAAGAGTGTGTGTGTGAAGCTTCCCTACTCTGTTGTCATATCTGAAAGCAGATTTACATAACCTGAAATCTAGAAAATGGATGCCATTGTTCACTTTCTTATTGGGACTTTCCAGTCCTACTGTTTGACAGCTGAATTAAAATTGCCAAGAGCAGGGACATCCAGTAAACAATTTACAGCTCATGTGTTTGAGAATCCGTATTATCTAACAAGAAGCATTAATGAGTTAATAAACTTCTGGGCTATAGTGAGGACTCCAGAACTTTGGTGGGTTACAGACCGCCCAAAAGAGGCGCCTCCTCAGCGCCTCACTTTGCTGCACAGCTGCGCCACAACATACAAATAGCGCGGTGCAGCTGCGCAGCGAAAAAGGAGCCCAAAAAAGCGGCTCCTTTTTGCGACGCCACAAAGCGCCAAAGGCGGGGCTGCTACGTCGCAGCTGCGCAGCTCCGTCTAGAAGCTGTGCAGCTGTGATGTGGCGGGTGCACGGGCCGTATGGATGGTGCTGCGCAATTGCGGCGCATGTGTGACGTGCTCGGGTTGCGGGGCATGTGCATGCTCCGCCCCGAGGCAACCCTAGCACGTCGCGGATGCGCTGCAAACGGCCCGTCTGTAACCCGCCTTTATTTCAAAGTTAATATAAATCCATAATTAAGGAAAGATGGGTATAGATCAGGTACATCTTAAGGTTAAGATTAAGAGAGCAATATTAGCACAGAACATCCACTATTCATTTGAACTAGGCTGAAAATACATAAAGGAGTCAAAATAGTTAAGTGCAAAATTCTGTGCATATGAACTTTTTTTCCTAATAGACATTAAAATGGATATCTTATTTTGTTGTATGTCAAGTAACTTTTAAAGTATTTCTCTTAAATTCAGGAAATTAAAGGCAGGGAAAGAAAAACAAAGCCTATTTTACATTCTGTAAGTAGGTAAAGAGATGGTGGTGGTGGTGATGATTTTTGTGCATTATAAAATCTTTTAATGATGCTTTAAGCAATGTTAATGAATCAGTTTTATCAGTGTACAAAATAGGAGTAGAATTGAATAATTGCTACTGAAAAAGGCATGTCAGATTGAGGAGCAATGCACAGACAGCAAAATCCTCAGTAACAAGTGTGGCACTTCTTTGTCTGTTCATCTTCTGCTGTCAATGCTGTCAAATTAATGTTGCATTTGTATAACAAAGCTATTTGTGATCCTAGCTGTGATCAATCAGTTGAATTGTAGATAAATGCTGCAAATACTGGGATATTTGCAATGCCCTAAATTAATTCATGGTTTTGTTAAATAAAATTAATTGTATTTAGTTTTATTCTTAAGTAATTATGTTTAACTACTTAAACTTTTGGTTCTTGTCTTTTTTTAAAAAATGGAAAAAACCTCATAGACTACTTGTTGCACAACTTGAAAATGGCAGTATTTTCAAAGTATTCTGCACAATGGTTTTCTACAGGATGCATTGATCAGTAAGAGAAAAATCTCTTTGCAGGAGTTGTATGATGAGCAATAAGAGAGGATAGTGAAAGAGGTTCTCAATATCACCAACCATCCCATCCCTCAACAGACCACTGGTGGGCATATTGGCGTTCAGATATCTGTCAGTCAAGAGTGCTGATAGCAGGCTTTAGAACTACAATTCAGTAATCTCTTTATTCTGTGGAACAACATCTAAGAACTAGGGTGGAATGATTTTCCCTAAATAAGGGACACCATTTTGCTATGTCATTATATTTAATGATACTTGAGCATACACGGATTTTGTTATCCACAGAGAATCTTGGACCCAAACCCCAGCGTATAACAAGGGTCCCACTGTAAATGTCTGCCAGATAATTCGTTGTACACCTATGACTTGTTAAATTTCAGTTTTATGTAAAGTCAAGGCATTTTGCCAGATCTGTCTCAAGTTTCCATCACATGATTATAGTTCAATTTTCATGGATGGAAGTTATTTGATTGCTTGACCTTTTGTGGCACAACTCCTGTGGTGTTAATTTTCGAGTGCTCTGCAGTTGCTTACTTTCCCTTTCTCTCTCATTTTCTTTTCCCACTCTTTTGTTTAAGTATTTCTATGCATTAATAAAAATAGTACCAATATATATTCTTGTTATCTAATGCAGAAGAGAATGATCCTTTTTTAAAATTGGGTTATACCATATATCTTCAGTAGAAAATCTATTACAAGCCTTTTGAGTAAAAATATTCATTATCAGGTGATATTAACAATCCTGGAAGGAATAAAACTAGCTTATTTCAGCATTTAGGTTTAGGAAACCATGGCTGTTAAGATGGTCTAGTGCAGAGTTTCTGATGCTGTCTGACATAGGGGGCCAGCAATTACTGTTTTTCAATGTTCCAGGGAAATATAATTCTTTCTTTCTCTCCTGGAAACCTGCTGATCTAAGGCCCACCACTTTGAGTAGCCCTGGTGTAGTGGATAGTAAATTGCCACCACCATTGTACAATGAATGATCAAAGGAAGGTCCATGTTTTTCCAGTGGAAATTGCACAAGTTTGAATATACAGTTCAGGTGCCTCTGAAAGGGGACCAAAGAGGAACCTAAACCAACCTCTTGGGACAAAGAATTTAAAACTACAAATAAAAAGTCCTGGCACATAGTAGAAACTAATCCCAGCATTTAAAAAAAATAAATAAAGATGGCACTGCCTCTGACAGAATCTTAATCAGTGTCCTAAAATACAGGTGATAGTCTCAGCTACACTGAATCACCCCAAAATCTCATTGGTTCAGTTTATTTGTTTGGGACTAGTAATTGGATTTAAGTCCCTGTTCTTAAAGCCCAGAGTGGATGCATATGGGATAAGGCATCTCTCTGCAAGGCTGCCACATGGGCTCTTAAACACCAGATGAAAGCTATAAATATATAGTTTGCTGTTAGGATCTGGATGTGTAATAAGCTGAGAACAGCACATTAAAAATTCTCTTAGTTCCCTGAGCTAAAATATAAAAATAGTACTGGATTCTGCTTCGATATTTTGACACAATTAGGGAAAGAGGCACAGTGGGAAGAAGGACTCCTGTATTTCCTAATAGCTAAATTTGGGGTTTTGTTTCATATTTGAATCTCGCATTGAGTGGAATGCTAAACAAGGAGAGTTCTTTCAAAGGATGCTGAATCACTTTGAAGTGTGAAGTTCCCCCAAATGCTTTTACATTTTCTAATCACAGCTACTTTTATCCATTAAAGAAATGTTTCTAACTGTATAGGGAAGAGGGAGGGAGTGGCAAGAGAATGTTGTCGTGCAAATGAAGACATAAAAAAATAATGTATGAGAACATCAGCTGGAAATAAATACTTATTCATGGTAATGGATGAAGGCAGAATACTTTACAAAGCCACTTTCTAAATTTTATAAGGAATGAGCAACTGTGGCCCTCCAGTTGCTTTTTGAACTACAAACCCCATCATCCCTCCCCATTGACTATGATAGCCAAGGCTGATGGGAACTGCAAGACCAAACCATCTGAAGGACCACAGTTTCCCACCTCTGTATTAGAGCTTTATTTCCTTTTCTGTTTCACAGGTGTACAAGCAGATGAAAAACCTTTGTCAATCAGCCTACTTGTTGATCTAGTCCAGAAGGTCCATTCTGTCTGACAACAGCTCTTCTGGATCACTGGCAAGGTTGACTTCTAAATCACTTTCCCCACCACCAGGGCCCCCAAAGCGTAATACAATAAATTTGCAATATGTTTATTTCTGTTACAAAGAACATAAACTGTTCTTTAAAAAACAGACTGAAGGCAATTTTAAAAACTGAAGACCCATGGAAAATACGCTTTTCATTGCCTGCCACAATCTCAACAAAGGTACAGCCAGTATGCTGTCCCTTAAGGAGAGTTCCATTGATTTTGTTGTTGTGAGTGGAGCCCTCATGACCTTAATTTTTAGAATGGTGGATATGCAACAGTGCCTCCATTGATAATCTCATGTTCCATACAGATTTGAGAGGAGGAAGTCTTTCAGATATCCTTATCCCAAGCCATTGACTTATCCATTTAGGTGGAGATGCTAGAGATTGAACTTTAGACCTATCCGCACTGAATGTGCCACTCTTCTGCTGAATTCTGGTCCTTTCCCACTGTGCAGATCACAGCACAATGCAAAATGTCAAATCTGCTCAACTAGATGCTATTTTAAATGCAAAATATGCAGAGATGCTTTCATTTATTTCATTTGCAAGTGCAGCCTGCTCTGGATAGGGGCCTCATGCTCTACAATGGAAGGTTTACA
Organism: Sceloporus undulatus; assembly: GCF_019175285.1. Taxonomy (NCBI): domain Eukaryota; kingdom Metazoa; phylum Chordata; class Lepidosauria; order Squamata; family Phrynosomatidae; genus Sceloporus; species Sceloporus undulatus. The sequence continues at coordinate 212,950,612 of NC_056522.1, forward strand.
TGCACATCAGAGAGTTTGTCTAAATCAATCCATGTACTGGTTAGAAAAGAAAAGAAACTCCAGTGAAATTAATGGAGTCCCCACTTTCCTCAGACCCCATTTGTATATGGGCAATGTTGTTGTCTGCATGCTAAGTCATTTCCAACTTATGGTGACCCTAAGGCGACCCTACCACAGGCCTTTTTTGGCAAGTTTCTTCAGACGGAGTTTGTCATTGCCATCTATTGAAGTTTAGAGAGAGTGTGACTTGTCAAAGGTCACCCATTTGGCCAAGCCAGGATTCAAACCCTGGTCTCCAGAGTCATACTCTAACCTCACACTATTATACTATGCTGGCCATAAGGGTAGGAAAATGGTTGCAGGGAGTTTAAACTCACCCATGAACAGTGATCCCATTCCAGAGTGGCACTCAGTGCTTAAAAATAAAACCTCCCTTGCATCCTACAAATTTGAGGCAGCATCTCTAGTTTAACAGTGGAATTAACTGCATCCTACCAGCTTCTTGCTTAACACTCAAACTACACTGAGCCTGGGAGGTCCATGACTGGGAATACAAAACCTCCACCTATCTCCCAAAGAAGCAAGCCATAGAAAGCTATCAAAATGAAGCCCAAGATAGAGCAGCACCATGGGGTGGGGTGGAAATAGAACCAGATGACAAATACCAAGAATTCAGCCAAATTAAAAGGCAAAAGTATGGAAGCAAGCAGTTTCAAACAAGTCATTATTTCTAATTACCCCCCCCCCCTTTCCCCAGTAGCCCTTTCCACTGATACATTATGATTGTGACATAATGGGAAAATTCTATACTGCAGTATAACTGGAACACTTTTAATTATTTTGATGGTTACAAGATTTATCTTGCTGGACAGTGGATGAGGAATATCATTTGAACAAGCTCTGAGCCTCCCGTTCCTGCCATCTCATGGCCTGTTGTGGGTGTTGTGGTTGTGAGTGGATGGATGAGAGATTAATGTGTTTGTACCACAAACGGGCATTATTTGGAATTTGAATACGTTTTAAATAAAGTAAAAAAAATAAACACAACCTTTTAAAAGAAAGTTACTTTTAAATGCTGTAACAGTAACTAATTTGGGCCATGGAATTCTGACTAACTAATTACTTTTTGTAATATTCTATTAATTGCTTTGACTCTTTAAGCTCTGTGTAAAGGATAGTAAAAAGAAGAAGCAGCAGCGAAGAGGAGGGGGGAAAAAGGTCATAGTATGTTTCAAACTATTTCTTAGGGTGTTTTATTTCACCTTTCAAAGCTGCAGTTCTGTCTTTTCTTCTCACTGTTGACACTGGAAACACTGATTTCCATTTATTTCCACTATATGTATTTGGGTGAAAGAAAGATTTCTGTCAGTCCCAGCCAGCATGGCCAAGAATGCTGGCCTTGCAGTTCCAGTCATCCACCTCAATATCCATTCCTTTTGGAAACTGTTCTATACTTTTAACTGACAAGACCACCATTGAACTGGGAACCACTTGCATCTGAACCATGTTTGCTAACATGAAGCTTTGGGCATATTCTATCCTGCCTTCTGTTTGCCTCCTGATAATTACTTTGCCTTGCATCCCGTCTCTCCCTTGCAAATTTCCCCCCATGGCTGTAAAATCAAGTACAAAGTGGTTCCCATAGAGCTTCGTCTTCAGAGCAAGATCTTAATACATTTATACAAGCATGGAGTAGACATCTCAGTTGTTTGCTCTGCTGCAGAGTTGTTTGCTAAGTCTGATAGGTCATGTGGATATGAAGGTTATGTATTTATATCCTCCTGTATAATTTATCTTCCAGAGGGGTTGTTTTCAAATATTTCTTTTACAGATTGGTCTTCTGTTAATGGTTGTATTGATGTCTATGCTTGTAATACATGAACCATCATGTATGGTCAAATGTAGAAACATCAGCTCTGTCAGCTGGCAAAGTACTTCATACACACGCACACATTCATGGTTATTTTAGTGAATAAAGCACAATCTTCCACTATAATATTTCTGTTTTTATCTTTAGCAATGTGAACTGGAATGTTTTGGGTACTGCTTTCCCTTTCTTGTATAGGTTGAGTCTTCCTCATCCAGAAATCAAAAATCTGAAATATTCCAATATCCAAAACTGTTTTCATGAGTGATACCATTGCTTTCTGATGGTCCAATGTACACAAACTGTTTTGTGCACAAATTTTTTTAAAATTATATAAAATATAATCTTCAGTCTATGTGCATATGAAACATAAGTGAACTTTGTGTTTAGAATTTGGGTTCCATCTCCAAGATATTAATCATTGTGTACATATATGCAAATACAGGTATTCCAAAATAAAAAAAGAATCCAAAATTCAAAACACTTCTGGTCCCAAGCATTTCAGATAAGGTAGACTCAATCTGGAAAAGACACTCTTAGGCACCCACTTGGTTTAACAGCTTTCCCCATAGGGAGGTATTCTGAATTACAGCAAAATAAACCCTTGAATCCATTTCAATATATTCATTGGTTGCTATATGCAATATATTCCCTGGTTGCTAGAACTGCAACAGCCAGCATACTTGGCCATGCTGGCTGGGAATGACAGAAAGTACAATAGAATGGGTTCTAGAGCAAAACAAACCTGGACTTTCACTAGAGGCCAGGATGACTAAACTGAGGCTGCCACTCAGATGACATGGCTCACTGGAAACAATGATAATGCTCAGTAGGGTGGAAAGCAGAAGGAAAAGAGGGAAGCTGCAGTATAGGGGAATTGACTCAATCAAAAAACCCACACAACCCCGAGTTTGCAAGACTTGAGCAGAACAGTTGATGATTTTACTCTTTTTCATTTATTGTATCACCATAAGTCAGAATTGATTTAAGAGCAAATAACAACAGCAGCAACAGTACTTCCAAATTTATAACTAGGTGATATCAATACTAAAAGCATTATGCCTCTCTTTCTCTATTGCCAGGGATCAAGGACAGGGCTTTGCTGCTTGTGGACTTCTCACAGGCATCTGATCAGCAATTGTGCAAACACAGAAACATAGGAAGCTGCCTTATGCTGAGTTAAACCACTGGTCCAAGTACATCCAGGAATGTCAATGTCAATTGGTAGCAATGACTTTCTAGGTTTTCAAGAAGGAGCCTTTCCTAACTCTACCTTGGTATTCTTTGATTGTGTCCTTGTAGTGTGCCTTCAAGTAGTTTCTAACTTATGGCAACCATAAGGTGAACCTGTCATAGGGTTTTGTGCAAACTTATTCAGAGGAGGTTTGCCATTGCCATCCTTGAAGACTGAGAGACTGTGACTGTGACCCACCCAGTGGGTTTCTATGGCTGAGTCAGGGTTTGAACCCTGGTCTCCCAATTGTCCTAGTCCAACATTTAAACCATTACATCCTATCCAAGTCATAACCCAGCCTGAAGCTACTCAGTTTCCAAAAAACAGGTAAAGTGTGTTCATGGTGGTATACTGAACTATACAGACCTTTATCTGGTTCTTGTAAATAGTCAAGCTACTGATAAAAGAGGCACATGACAGACAATGGCTTTTGTATCATTTGTATATTTTAAATTTTGCTTTTTCTCTCTCTTAAGTTTATACCCATGTAGGATTTTTTTCAGTGCCAAACAACAGCGGGTTACAGACCACCCGTTTGGGGCGGCCTGCACCCACCCCTTTCCTCGCTGTATCGGGGCCTCAGCTGCCAGACCAGCAGCCTCCGAGGCCCCGATCCGCCACTTTCCAGGCCGCAAGGAAGCGGCAAAAGGCTGCTTCCTTGCGGCCTGGAAAGGGGTGTCCTTGGGGCTTCAAGCCCCAAGGACACCCGGCGATGGCGGGGAGGAGGAGAAAGGGGCTGCTTGGCCCCTTTCTCCTCTGCGTTGCTGGGCGCAGCCATGTAAAGGCTGCGCCCAGCAACGCAAACCCCAGAAGGAGCTGTCATGGCCAGCCAAGATCAGCTCTCGGAGGATGAGGAGGAGGATGAGCCTCCTCCAGAGCAAGGGCTGATTGAGGCAACGCCAGGTGCTGTTCCTGCCCTGCCACGTCCCAGCCGTGATCCTCCAGTCCCAGAGGAGGAGGTTCAACCAGGTCCTAGTGCCACAGAGAGGCTTCCTTCGGTACCACAGCCTAGTGGTGAGTCTGGAGATGAAGCTTGCCTGCAGGTGCCTTCTTACAAAGAGAGAAGAGCCGAGAGTTCTTGCAGACGCAGATCACAGAGGATTGCCGAGAGGCAATTAGCCAACCAGCCTCAGGTGGCACAAGGGAGAGTTTCCCTTACTTAAGTGGGAGAGAGACTAATGCTGGTTGCTAGAGTTTATTGCATGATCCCTCGGCGTGATTGCTGCTAGCACTAGCTCCTAGTATCTAGATTCTCTGTTACCTTGACCTCGGACCGGACTTCGTTATCTCTTGGCTGTTTTGACCCTGGACTGTTTGACTACGCTGTTTCCCGGTATCCTGACTTCGGCTTGACTTTCGGAACATTGGAATCTCTGGAATCCTGACTTCGGCTCGTATTCTTGACCTGCTCTCGGACTGCTTCTTTGCTGGGTCTGCTTTACTTCCACTGAACTAAAGGCTCTGTTATCAGCTACGGTCAGTGTTGCTGGCAGCTTTCCCGGACAGGAGCAACATTTCGGAGCTCCTTCTTATGCCGCGGAAAGGGCGTTTTAGGCGCCCTCGTGTGGCGAAATGATGTCATGTCTGCACCACCTCGTTTGGATGCGGCGAAGTCGTGATGTCGTAATGGCAGCGGCCATGTGGAATGGCTGCCACCATTTTGTGTGTGCTCCACGTGTGCTAGGGTTGAGAGCGTCCGGAAAGGACACTCCTTTCTAACCCTAGTACGCGCAGAGCGCGTACTTTTAGGCCCGTCTGTAACAGGCCAACATTTCTTTTTGGAGAATTATATGACAATATTTTGTTGTTGCACGTTGTAAGAATTAATTGGAAGCACTCCCACATGCATGAAAGACAGTATATTTTTTTCAGACTCCACAGATCCCAACTTCTGAACAGTGAAGTTTCTCAGATTGTGATATATTGACAATTTGAGGCTCAGCCTGAACTTCCAGGTAAATAAATTTACAGGAAAACAAATGGAAATGTTTGTGAGATAGTTTTAGCTTAACAGCAAGCATCAAATGCTAGCTGTGTAATAAGAGCATCATAAGAGCCAGCATGTTGTAGTGGTTTGATTGTTGGACTATGACTCTGGAAACCAAGATTCAATTCCCAGCTCAGCCATAAAACCTACTGGGTGACCTTGGGCAGGTCACATGCTCTCAGCCTCAGGGAAAGGCAATGGCAAGCCTCCTCTGAAGAAATCCTGCCAAGAAACCCCTATGATAGGTTCACCTTAGGGTTGCCATAAGTCAGAAATGACTTGAAGGCACATAAACTGCCTTGCACCAAAGTGCCTGCAAAAGACTGCAGGTTCAATTCCTTGCTTGTCTAGCAACCCTCCAGATCACAGCCACCAGAATTCATTAACAGAGACCCATAATCCCACCGCAGGTACCACATGGGGGTGAGGGTAAATCTGAGCATCTGGACAAGATGTAAAAAATAAAAATACTGGGTTTTTAGTTGCCAGAGTGAAAACTGAAAGTGACTCCTGTGTATTTAAAGATTGTGCCAAAGAGGACGTTTCAGCATGTGTTGCTTCTTACCTGGTTTAGTAACAACAGCACCTGCTGAAATTCCCTCTTCTGCACAACCATTACATGCATAGGAGTTCTAGCAGTTTTGAACTCTACCAAGGACAGGTCTTTCATAAAACAAGTATGTCTTAATTTGTGCATTCAAAAGCAGGACAGCACAAAAAAAAATTATAAGGGGGAATAGCTTGAAATAATATACTGTTGCTTCAAATCCCCTCTGCTCCCCTCCTCCTGGTTTCTGTAGGAATATATTCATGTCCAGAGGGACAAGGCATGCTGATGGTGGTAGCAGATGATAAATTTCCTTGCTTATCAAAAGGTCAGAGAATCCCAACTCCAAAAGCCCTGGTTCCATTACAGAAGTGGGTCCAAACCACAGCCTCAACTGGTCTGGCTTAGTATTTCCTTCTCCGAGAGTAAAAGCAGTTTGATACCACTTTAACTACCGTATCATGGCTCCACCATAAGCACTTCTGGTATCTGTAGTTTCATTAGGTTTTTAGAATTTCCTGCCAGAGAACTCCTCCAGGGCCTCACCAAACTACAAATTCCAGGATTCCTTAAGGCAATTAAAGTGGGATCATAGTGGATAATGTGAAAAAGTCCTATTTTTGCATGATAAACATAACCACTTTAATTAGCTTGGTATGTGGGTGAGTATGTAGTGGCTTCAAATCACAGTTCAAGATAACATAATACTGATAGTGACACTGATACAGAATGAATTTGCATTTAACACTCATTTGCACATACTAAACTTTAGCACACTTTACATTCAAGACAAATAAAAGGAAATACTTTTTTTTTCACATAGCCCCTAGCGAAACTATGGAATTCATAACCTTAAAACCTAACGATGACTGCCAGTTTGGATGGCTTAACATCAGATACATTCCTGGAGGCACTCCCAACAGATGGCCATCCAATCTCTTTAAAAACTTCCAAAGAAGGAGACTCTACCACACTTTAAGGGGGTGTGTTCCACTGTCGAACAGCTCTTACTGTCAGAAAAGTCCTCCTAGTGTTTTCCCGTAGCTAATAATAATAATAATAATAATAATAATAATAATAATAATAATAATTTATTTATAGCCCACCCAATCACAAGGAATCACATGCTTGCATCCATTGTTCCATATCTTAGTCTCTGGAGCAACAAAAAAACAAGCTTGTTCCATCCTCAGTATGACATCCCTTCAGAAGTTTCTTGGACGAAATTTTGGATATAAATGTGATTAATAAATACAATCCCACCCCCAACCAAGTTCTTTGCTTGAGAACCAAAACACCAGCAAATATTTTAAATTAGCTATTCAGGAAAATGAATACAGTAGTATTTTAATCCTCTTTCCATAAATTCATTTATTTCAGAGGCCCATTTGACTTTCTTACCTGACTGTGTTGGGTCTGATGTAACTACAGTATTTTTGCTTGCTGAAATATTTACAGGATCTAAGAAGTTGGAGATTTTCTCTAGTTCTAGACATTTATGTAATGAAAAGAGATTTATCCTGTAAAAATCGTTGTCCTATACAGTGAATATTTATTGGAAAACTATTGAAGCAAAGTGATTTTGGACAGGATTAATCATAACTGCCAGTGACCTGGAATCTGAAAGGAGTAGTGGTGGTCAGTCCCAGATGATCATGATCAGAGATGGGTTTTGGACTGTGTTTTACTCTAAAGATGATCTGGAGCTCATTTACAATACAGACTAATAGAGCTATGATTCAACTTTTAATTGCCATAGTTCCATCCTATGAAATCCTGGGATTGGTAGTTGAGGGAGGAGCTTTTAGATTTTTCAGAGAGTTCCTCCAGTGCCTCAGCCAAACTATTAATCCCAGAAATCCATACAATGGAAACCTGGAAGTTAAGGTGGAATAATAGTGCTATAATTGTGTAGTGTGGATGTGCCCCTAGTCAACATGGAATGCATCTGCTGCTCAAGAGCATGCTAGCCAATCAACAAGGTTCTCTAGCCCTTGATATCTAAGCTATTTTGAACATGTTCACACATATACAGGTATACCTCAGTTAACTTAATGTGCTCCTGGACATTACTTCTCTAACATATAATTTGGTACCTGAAGTAGAGCTAATATGGGGAGAATAGGGATAGGTTCCTATGCCACAAAAAACAAACTTTCTGTTCTGCTGTGCACAGATGCTCAGTAAGGGATTTTAGAGGCAGCTGCTGTTATGTTGCCTGTTCTAGGCAGGTATAGATGACTAGAGTAGGATTGGCTGAAGATTACAGGTTGAGTATCCCTTATGCAGAATTCCAAAATCCAAAATTCTCCAAAATCCAAAATTATCTACGTGGGTGGCTGAGATAGTGACATCTTTGCTTTCTGATGGTCCAGTGTACAAAAATATTGTATTATCTATAAAATTACCTTCAGCCTATGTGTGTAAGGTATACACAAAATATCAATGAATTTAACATTTAGACTTGCGTCCATTATCCAATATATCCCATATACAAATATTCTGAAATCCAAAATCCTTCTGGTCCCAGGGAGTCTCAACCTGCATCACATTCTTTCCCAGCTAAAACATTATTGGACTGTTTACTGCACACATGCTACTGCAACACGGCAATTGAAAATCTATTTTTCTCCAGTTCTTCACCACTACCACCCATTTCCAATGCTGTTTTTTAAAAAAAATCCAGCTAGACAGAGGACAAGGAGGAAAAGAAAAAGGGCTAGGTGGGCAGAAAAAATCTGTAAAAAGAAGCTTCCTTGACAAAGAACTGAGGTATGCCTTTAATAGTATGTTATGTGTCACAGCACCAGTGTGCTGTAGGAATGTTGGACTATAACTTTGGAGATCCAGGTTCGAATCTCCACTGAGCCACAAAACTAACATAGGGCAGTAACAGTTACTCTTTTTTTTCTCAGCCTGTCCAACGCCATCGGGCCTGAAGAGGAAGAGCCCTCCCTTCCCTCCTTCCAATTCTCATTTTCTGGCCTTAGAGGGAGTGAAAGGACAGGCCCAACGCCATTGGGTCTGAAGAGGAAGAGCCCTCCCCTCTAGGGATGCCATATCCCAGAGGCCCCCGGGACAATTCCGCGTTTGGGCCCCCCCTGCCTGCCCCGGTCCGGTTCCCCCCAACCCCGGCCTTTGTCCCGCTTCCAGGCCGGCCCCACTCATGTGGCCATTGCCGTGGCCGCTAATGTGGCTGGCCACCAACCCACCTCCTCCTCCTCTTCTTGGGCAGCGCCGTCCTCCTGCTCCTGGGCAGCACCGCCTTCCTCCTCGCCAGCGCTGCCGCACCACCCGTGGCAGGGCTTTCCCACCTGCGCACGGGGCTATGACGGAGGAGCTCGTCCCCTTGGGCCAGCCGGCCATTGGCCAGCTGGCCAAAGGGGACGGGCTCCTCTTCCCTTGCGCACGCCGCCCCGGCTGCAGCATGGGCCAGCGGCAGTGCGCGCATGCATCCTCCACATGCATGCCCTTGCGCGGGGCTTCCCAAGGAGCCCTTGCGCCAAGGAGGAGGATGAAGAGGAGGTGGAGGTGGAAAGGTGAGTCAGTGGCCATTTCAGGTCTGCCTTGGGTTTTTTTTTTAAATAATTTTTTAAAAATAAAAAAAATTTTTTTTTTTTGTTTTTTTATTTTATTAATTTTTATAATTGCTTTTTTATTTTATTTTATTTCATTTATTTTTATTGCTTGTTTTTATTTTATTTCATTTATTTTTATTATTGCTTGTTTTTATTTTATTAATTTTTATTATTGTTTTTATTTTATTTTATTAATTTTTATTATTGCTTGTTTTTCATTTTATTACATTAATTTTATTATTAAATATATATACCCCTGCCTTGTTTTTTTATTTTTTCCCCATTATTTTTTATTATTAAATATATGCAAGTGCATTTTCTGTGTATTTATGGCACTTTGAATGCTAACAAGTCTGCCTTTCTTGGACAATTATAATGATGATGATGGTGATGGTGATTTTGATATCAACAAGCCTCTGAGGCACGGCCAATGTAACTTGCTGTGGTTTTTACAAACTCATGCGCAGTGAAGAAAAACCACAGTCCCTTGCCCAAGTACACACTTCTGAGAAGTACAGTTGAACCCGAGCGCAAGTCCATTTCTGCCATCTGTCTAGGAATAATGCCAAAATGTCCTCCATTTTGATCATGCCTAAAAAACATGCATTTATATTAACATTTAAAAAAACCCTCAAATTTTTGTGTCCTCCATTTTTATAAAAATGTGTCCTACATTTGAAAACGTTGTCCTACATTTGTCCCGGTTTGGAGATCCTGACTTATGGCAACCCTACTCCCCTCCCTCCTTCTAATTCTCATCTTCTGGCCTTAGAGGGAGTGAAAGGGCAGGCCCAACACCATCAGGCCTGAAGGGGAAGAGCCCTCCCCACCCTCTTTCCAATTGTCATCTTCTGGCCTGGGAGGGACTGAAAAGACAGGCCCAGTGCCATTGGGCCCAGCCTCGATTAAAAAAGAGAGCCTTCCCTCCAGTCCATCTGCCTTGGTCCAGGCCTCAGAGGGAGAGAAGAATGCTGGACCTGATCTCCTCCCCACCTACCCCACCATTTCCTTCTCCTTTTGTGTCGTGTCTTTTTAGATTGTAAGCCTGAGGGCAGGGAACCGTCTATTATCCCCTCTGTTGTAAGCCCCCCGGATTCCCAGCAGCATATAAATAAATCATATTATTATTATTATTATTATTATTATTATTACTTCAGAGGGCTGCAGTGCAAATCAAGTGGGTAGAAAACACACCATGTGTGCTGTCTTGACACTGCGTGATATAAATGTAAAGGCTACTAATGAATAAAGCTTAGCTATACAGTCAAAAACAGATGTAAAAACTGTGGAAAAATCTGGGAAATAATTGACACAAAGAATTACTTCAGTCAACCAACCAAGCCTTATCTGAGCTATAAAACCATTATGTGCAACATTGCCAATGTGGGTGTCTTTTCCTAAAGGATGATGGAAATGGAGTCTGAGAGCTAGCCATGCCAAGAACTTTAGTTTGGCTACCCTTCCTCTAGATTAGTGATTCGCAAACTTTGGTTTTGGACCTCAGCTCCCAGAAGCCCCAGCCAACTTGACCAACTGTCAGGAATTCTGGGAGCTAAAGATCAAAGCCTGTGGAGGGCCAAAGTTTGGGAATCACGCCTTGTCTAGAGAATGAAAAATGGTGTGTTTCATTTAGGTTTTAATTATGATACTATGCAAATATAAACCAAACATGAGATAAAGTTTTCCTACAAAGCTGGATCATTTAAAATAATTGCTGATCAGATTTGGAATACCCTCTAAATATATATATACACACAAACACAAATCAGTGGAAAAAAGAGGATGGGAGGTGAAAGACAAAACTGCATTACAGTAAAGTATAAAGACAATCTTAGCAGGCTGCATAAAAAGAATCACACACAGGGCTCATCATGAAGCATGAAAAGGGAACCCTCAGGGATGAATCCTTTGGTCTCTTGATAGTTCTGTTTTTAGCATCTTCCCTCAGCTGCATGTGTGCTGCTTCCTGTCACACAAATGCCATTGATAGCTTCAAGTTAACAACTCTGTTTTGTACTGGGAACAAGTAGAATCAATTAGAATGAGGGACAGGAAGTTTCATGAATCTTGTCTCTTTGGTTCAGTTCCACCAAAATTCTCTTTTCTGAATCTTTGTTGTTGTTAACTGCCCTCGAGTCAGCCCTAACTCATGGCAAGCCCATGGATGAGACACTCCATGATTCCTAGTCCTCTACTGCTCTGCTCAGTCCCTCCAAAGCCCTGCCTGTGACTCCCGATTGAGTCCATCCATCTTGTTTGCAGTCTTCCCCTCCTTCTTTTCCCCTTTACCTTTCCTCTAGCATTATGGTTTTTTCTAGTGATCCACGTCTTCTCATTATGTGGCCAAAATACAATGCATTTTGGCTTCCAATTAGAGTTCTGGCTTGATCTTTTCAAGGACCCATTTCTTTGACTCTCCTGCTGTCCTTGGTGTCCTAAGCACTCTTCTCCAGCACATCTCAAATGTGTTGATTTTCTTTCTGTCCAATTCTTTCACTGTCCAGCTCTTGGATCCGTACATGGTGAAGGTGAACTCTATTGCCTGCATGATTCTAACTTTCTCTGTTGGATATCTTTGGTCTTTAAAATCTTTTCTCATTCTTTCATAGCTGCCCTACCCATTCCTAGTCCTCTTCTCATTTCTTGACTGCAGTCTCCACTCTGGTCAAAGTTTGCTCCTAGGTATAAGAATTCTTTGACTATTTCAATTTCCTAATTGTTGTGATTAAATTTATGTATTTCATCTGTGGTCATTATTTTTTGTTTTATTTATGTTCAGCACCAACCTTGCCCTTGCCCTTTCATCCTTGATCCTCCTCAGTAACTGTTTCAAGTCTGTGATGTCTTCTGCCAATTTTGAGAGAAGGCCCTGATGGAGACAATGAGAAGGACTGAGCCTGTTGTAAAGGAGGCACTACTACTAATGGGGTATGATTGTGAACTGAACAGGTTTAGGATGTGATGTGACTCTCTCTCCTGTGTAACTACCCTCAGCCTGCCCATGATTCTATGGATCATTTCAAAAATTCTTTGGCTTAGCTTTGTCAGCAAAATAGATAAGGCAGTGGCATAGTACCTGCCTACATGGCTGAGTGTAAATAAGCTTAAACACACTACTCCCCAACATCAACACCACTACCTTATTTTTGCTATTTCAAAAACCAATGTTAACAAAACAGGATTGAAATTAAACTTCATTGGAATCATTATGAACTACTTTCACTTGGATTTCTACAACTCTTGGAGTCCACAAAAGCTTACAACAACTAAAATGTGTTAGGATGAATCTGCACTGCAGAAATAATGCAATTTGATGCCGCTTTATCTGCCATGGCTCAACGCTATGAAATTCTGGAATTTATATTTGGTCAGAGCTGACAGAGAAGGCTAAATTCTCACAAATTCCATAGCACCGAGCCATGGCAGTTAAAGCAGCAGCAAACTGCATAATTTCTGTAGTGCAGATGCAGCCTTTGTCTTTAAGATACCGCATGACTTTTTGTCATTTCAAATATACAATTATCCTTTCCTTCCAAGAGATTATGAAAATAAATCTGTTTAACAGGGAGCCATCTAAAGGTTCAGCATGGTACAGCCTTTTCCACCTTGGCACCTTCTAAATACGTTGGGATCACAATCCCCAACAGCTGTGATATTTGAGGATGATGGGGATTTTAGTTCAACACATCTGGAAGATGGCAGGTAGAATAAGGCTGGCATATAAGAATTTGAAAAATGATTTTTGTAGGGGGTGACAAGTCATAGAATCCCCCTACCCAGCATGGCCACTGACCATGATCACTGTGGGATTTGAGGAGCTGTGCTCTAAAACATAAATGGAGAAATAAATGGATAGAAGAGTAAATCAAGCCTGAATTATCTCTAGAAGCAAAAAATTACTAAGCTAGGACTGTTGTACTTTGGACACACCATGAAATGTCATTACTCATCAGATAATACAATAATGTTAAGTAAAACAGAAGACAGTAGGAAAAGAGGAACACTTCATTACAGCTGCATTTGCACTACAGAAATAATCTGGTTGGACACCACTTTAACTTCCAGGGCTCAATGCTATGGAATTCTGGGAACTGTAGTTTGTTGGGGCACCAGAGACCTTGTAGAACTGCAAAGCAACTGCACCAGTCAGGAAGGAGATTTACATGCAGACGCATAGTTGTGGGCACCTTGCCCATGTAGGCTCAAAGATATCTTTGGATACTGCTCCTCTGAACCCTGTTGAATTGGCCAGATTCACTATAAAAACACATATGAGGTGTCAGCCATGATCAACTGGTTGGTCAGCTAATGATGGATGTTAGAATCATTTTTAAGCAAAATTGGCCCAATATGTGCCTGCAACTCACATAAAAGTGTTAATAATAATAATAATAATTTGAGTTGACCTTGACCCATGATAAACCCATGTATGAGAGGCCACCAAGTCACCCAGTCATCAACAGCCCTGTTCTGGTCTTGCAGACCCAGGGCTGTGCGTGCTCTGATTGAGTCTATCCAGATGGAATGTGGTCTTCCACTTTTCCTATTGCCCTCCATGTTGTCAAGCATCATTGTCTTTTCTAATCCTTTCTTCTCACATTTAGTCACCTTTGCTTCCAAGGAATGCTCAGGCCTGAACAACTCTAGGACTCATCTATCAGTCTTTTTAGCAGTCCATGGTATTCTTCACCACCATATCTCAAATGAATTAATTTTCTTCCTACCAGCTTTCGTCACTGTCCAGCTTTCACAATTGGGAAATATGAAGGCATGGACAATCCAAACTTTAGTATACATTTCAAGATTTCGTCTAGTTCCTTCACAGCTGCCTATCCAAGTCTGGAGTCTTTTTCTGACTGCAGTCTCCACTCTGATTGATTACTGAACCTAAGTATGGAAAACCTTGGACCAGTGGCATCACTAGGGAGGTTCAGACCGCACCAGGTGACACCTCAGAAGTGGGGTGATACCTGGTCAGGCCCTTCTCCTGCTGTGGGGTGAAAAGGGGTGAACACAGCCTCTTGGCCTCATCCCACTGGCAGCTCCCTCTTCAGGAGGAGGCTGCCAATAGGAAGGGCAGGCACACCTTTTGGGCAGTGTAGTGTAGTGGTGTCAGCATTAGACTATGACTCTGGAGACCAAGGTTTAATTCCCAGCTCAGCCATGAAATCCACTGGGTGACTTTGAGCAAGTCACATTCTCTCCGCCTCAGAGGACGGTGATGGCAAACCCCTTCTGAAAAGACTTGCCAAGAAAACCTCATGATGGATTTTCCTTAGTTTCCAGAAGTCATTTCTGACTTGAAGGCACCCAAAAACAACAACCAAAGAAAATATAAGAAAGACCGCCCCAGATGACAAAAGTTGCTTCTTAGAAATCAAGGGGATAAGAGTGACCAGAGGCCCTCCTTTCCCTGGACATAGCCTACATTTCCACCTTTGGTGGAAGAGGAATTCCATAATGCTCTCCATCAGGAGTAAGACCAAGAAGCCTGAATTTACATTTCTATGAGTGTTTTGAGCTTTTCTTTGGTCAGGTCCTAAATTTTCCTTGAAGGCTCTCCATTTTGTGGTGCCTTTGCAGTGAGGACCAATGGGTCACCCTGAACTGATGTCAGAATAGAAGCAGGGATGGTGGCTGGGTTGGGGGACAACCATCCAGCCCCACACCATGACAGGGCAATCCTCTCCCCATCTCCTCAGAAATAAGGGCGCATTCCTTTGGGGGACATAAGAAGGGATAGACTCCTGATTCTCCTGTCAGAGAGCAAAAGAAGACAGAGTGACCAGAGGTACTCCTTACTGGAAAGGAGGACAAGGCACCACAAAATGGAGGCCCTTCAAGGAAAAAGGGATGACACGGCCAAAGAAAAAAGCTCAAAATGCTTAATATAAATATAAAGTCATGCTTCTGGATCAGGCTCCAAATGGAGGACTTTTGAGAATTCCTCCTGGACAGGAGGCTGGTTGGAGGACAAGTCCTGGAAAGGGAGGATCACCACAGGAGCCACCTTAGCACACAGGCATATTTCCTCAGTAGTAAATATATTTCAGTGCAAAGGTTTAAAGCAGGGACAGGCTGGGGAAAGAGAGAGAGGCTGCACCCTCACTGTAGATATAACCCAATTTGGCACCACTTTAACTGCCATGGCTCTATGCTATGGAATTCTGGGAATGGCAGAGCTCCCCTCACTAGGGGAAGGTGCCAGTCCCTGCTTGAAACCTTGGCACTGAAATGCCTTGGTACCCACAGTATATACTCCACTATAAGTTGACCTCATGTATAAGTTGAGGGTAGGTTTGGGGGCCAGAACTCTGGATTTTGATGTGACTTGTGGATGAGCCAAGGGTAAAACTTAAGGGCATGTAACAAAGGATACAAAGGATGCAAAGGAAAACAATGCCCAAGAACTTACAAAAGTCCAGCAGGCAAGACTGTTTGTGCTCACCCTAAAGGCTGGATGGATGAGAGAGTAGAAGAGGGACAGTGCTTCCAGGAGAGATTACATCCTTGCCTTTCACCAGGGGATGGGTCCCTTTTTTATATAAGAGTTAGGTACAGTACTTTCATTGACTCAGGTTTTGGGGGTCAATTTTTTGACTAACATTTTTAGACTTATACATGAGTATATACTGTGCTTCTGAGGAAATAAGCCAACGTGTGAAGGTGGCGTCCTCTGTGCCCAGAGGCGGTCCTCCTTTTCCAGGACCTGTCCTCCCCTTCAGCCTTTGGTCCAGGAGGAACTCCAAACTTCCAAGAAGCCTGGCTTTATATTTCTCTTGAGTGTAGGGAGCTTTTTTCCCCTTGGGTCACGACCTCCCTTGTTTCCCTGGAAGGCCCTCCATTTGGTGGTGCCTCTTCCTCACCTCACAGGTGGACACACCCTTGGCGCCCTTTTGCTCCCTGCCGCCAAGTTTAAGGGGGTCCAGAAGCAGGAGGCTACATTGCCGAGTGGTTGGAGCGCTGGAGTGCGCTTAAGAACCTCTGCCCCCCCCTGCTTTGTCCATGGCACCGCCACAAAACCCCATTCCCAGAAGTCCATAGCACTGCCCTGATGCTGGGTGCCTTCAAGCCCTTTCTGCGTTATGGGCCACTCTGTCATGGGGTTTCCTCGGCCAGGTTTCCTCAGAGGGGGAGTGGTGGTTAGCATTGCTATGGACTCCTGGGAAGGGGAGTTTGTGGCGGCCCCAGAACCAGGGAAAGTGAAACCCAAACACTCCTTTCTTCAGCAATGTGTGTCTGTGAGAGAGAGAGATGGGGAGGCTTTTGGAGAGGCTGCAACAAGAGGAGAGGAAAAAGAAAGTGCTGGTGCCGCCACCAACTCCATAGCTGTGGTGCCAAACCGGGTTATTATTTCTGCAGTGCGGATGCAGCCACAGAGAGAGAGAGAAGAGCCTTTGGGGGTTAAAGCAGAGGAGGCTGGGCGCAGTGTGTGACCCACAACCTTGGAGCTGCTGCAGCCCCTTTTCCTGAGCCCGTCCCCTCCTTGGCTCTCTTCTTTGCAAGCCTTGGTCCTCCTCCCTTGGCTCTCCCTCGGGGGACCCCTCAGCCCCTCTCCCTGCCTCCCTGCCTGCCTCCAGCCCCCTCCCCCGTCCTCCTCCCCTTCTGCTCCTCCCCTTCCCTTGCTGAGCTGCTGCTGCTGCTGAAGACGCCGCCGCCGCCGCCGCACGTGGGGCCGGCCGAGCCGCCGGGCGCCAGAAAGGTGTGCCCGCCCGCCCTACCTCTGCCTGTGCCGGCTGAGCTCTCCCTCCGCCTGGGCGATGGCGACCTCGGTGCCGGGCTGGCCGAGGGGGGCCAGAGTGTCCGCCAGGGGGGCCGAGGAGGGGCCGGGCAGCCCTGGCCCTGGCCCTGCAGCAGGGGCCACTGCCCTTGCCCCTTCCCTCAGCCCCGGGGGCAGCCTCCTCCTGCCCAGCCGGCGCCTGGGAGAGGTGGCCTTCTCCGCCTGGATGCCCGCCTCGGCGCCCTGCCTAGTCTCGGCCCAGCTCCGCAGGGAAGACAGGTGAAAAGTCCGGTCGCTGGGAGGGGGAAGCTGGGAAGGCAAGGGGCTTCTCCTCCTCCTCCTCCTTTCCTTCCTAAACTGAGATGGAAAAGGGAGGGCGGGTTGCAGTCATGATCCTAGAGATGGTACTCTGCCCTCAGACTTCTTCTGGTCCAAAGGGAAGACTTTGGGGGGAATTTCCTCCAGGTTGGAGGACAGGTCCTGGAAAAGGAGGACCGCCCCGAGGCGCAGAGGGCATCCTCGGAAATAGGTGCACCAAGGCGTTTCACCACTTCCCTTGGGAGGAGAGCTCTACTGCTACCACAGACTACATCCCAGAATTCCATAGCATGGAGCTCGGGGCAGTTAAAGCGGGACCAAATTGGATTATTTCTGCAGTGCGGAGGCAGCCTCTCTCTCTCTCTCTCTCTCTTTTTCCCCAGCCTGCCCCTGCTTTCAACCTCTGCACTGAAATAACATCCTGAGGGAATATGCCTGTGTGCCAAGGTGGCTTCTTCTGGGTCCTCCTTTTCCAGGACCTGTCCTCCAACCAGCCTCCTGTCCAGGAGGAATTCCAAAAGGTTCTCCAATTGGAGCCTGACCCAGAAGCAGGACTCCATGTTCGAGGGCAGTCTATCTCATCATTAGGATTAGTCCCATTAGTATTAATCTGTGTCATCCTCTCTTTCCCCAGAACCGGGATCCAGAGCGGCTCCCAATATTGAAAAGAACAGTACAATTACAACACACACAGAAAAGAGATCCATTAGAATAGAATTAATGTTCCTTCCAGGAGGCTTCAGGGATTGAGCCCCCCAGGGCAAGACTTGCTCCATTTTGGCCTTTCTGACTGATGTTGCTGGGTGCCTTCTGACTTATGGCCACCCTGTCATGGGGTTTCTTGGCCAGGTTTCCTCAGAGGGAGGTTTCCATGGCCATCCCCTGAGGCTGAGAGAGTGTGACTCGCCCAAGGTCACACCCAGTGGGTTTCCATGGCAGAGCTGGGATTCAAACCCTGGTCTCCAGAGTCAAAGCCCAGCAGTCTGCTGGGGTTTCCTTGGCAAGATTTAGTCAGAGGGGGTTTGCCATTGCCTTCCCCTGAGGCTGAGAGAGCGTGGCTTGCCCAAAGTCACCCAGTAGGTTTCATGATCAAGAGGGAATTGAACCCTAGTCTCTAGAGTCATAATCCACCACTTAAACCACTGTGCCTCATAGCCTCCTTCTTATTAGTCCTTACAGACAGAGTCTGCAAAGGGCAATAAGGGTCTACTCCCATCTGATCATACTCCCACAGATTTGTCTCAACCAGCCAGCCCTTTGAGGTAGATGGTGAAAGTCCAGTGAATAAAAGATGCTGCCTGGTGCCTTGAGCAACTGGGAGGAGGCTGGTCAAAGATGAAGTAGATTTCAAATAACAACAATAATAAGAATTTAAAAAGGAGGTTAACCCACTGGGTGACCTTGGGCAAGCTACACTCTCTCAGCCTCAGTGGAAGGCAGTGGGCCAAGCACCTCTGAACAAATCTTGCCAAGAAAGGTTCGCCTTCAATCCCATTTTGGGAGAAAAGCAGGATATAAATCCCCTGAATAACATCAATGGGCTTGAAGGCACACTGCATTGCTGAAAGTGTGTCAGGATTTATCTCTATTAAAATTTTAAAAAAATCAGTGATTAAATATTTATGACCATTTTATGTCTGCAAAATATGTATGGATATGTAAGCGTTGAATTCGCCTTGAGAAATAAATCGATCCAACCTTTAATTCCAAATAGGGTAAACTTGTTCAAATCAATGGGATTTAATGTGAATGGGGGCTCTTCGGCCAGTCCCATTTGTTTCAATAGGCCTCTAGTGGGGTTTATGTTGGATTTTGCCCAAAATTTGATTGCTGGAGTGCCCTCCCTCTTCATTTCTACCAAATACCTTCAAACTATCACTTGGTGTGATTTTAGAGGTTATTATTTCCAAGGTATTTTTTGGAAGGGGAGGGAGGTACATTCTTTTTATCCTGACAACCTTCTACACATGCAAGGCAGGAAGAGTTATCGCTGACTCTTGTCTTGGGAATAAAGAGAGACTATTAACTTGTGATGGTTTAGGTTTCCATTTACCATGACAAAAGCACTTTCTGACAAGGAACAATAGACAGGAGTTGTAAATGACAGAGATCTTTCTTGAAGTGAATTAGGCACCATTGTTTCCAATGGAGGCATCATGTTCACTTGATCCTGCTTAATCAGGCTGGCATCTATAATTGTCCTGGGTTTGGGTTGGATTCAGACTTTCTAGAGTAGATCTGCTGAAAGCAATGGGCCAAGTTAGCCAGAGTTGATTTTTTTTAAAGATGGCTTTTAGTGGGTGCACTCTAAATATTTATAATGCGTGACCCAACCTTTATTTAAAACAACTGGCTTCATGTAGAAATAAAGCAGCTTGTCCACACAGCAGAAATAATGCAGTTTGACACCACATTAACTGTCATGGTGACATCCCATAGGATCCTGGGATTTGAATTGTAGTTTGGTGAGGTATTCTGCCTGGTCTGTCAGAGAGGTCTGGTGCCTCACCAAGTTACAAATCCCAGGATTCATGACAGTTAAAGTCATGGTGGTTAAAGTGATGTCATACTACTTTATTCCTTCAGTGTGGATACGATCTTGGAAGCTAAGTAGGGTCAGCCCTGATTAGTACTTGGATGTGAGACCACCAGTGTATACCAGGTGCGGTTGGCTATATTTCAGAGGAGGGAACTGACAAAACCACCTCTGAGGATGCCTTGCATAAGAAAATGCTGTGAAATTCAAGAGTTTTAGCTGCTGCTCAGCTGTTGAAACCCATTGGGTGACCTTGAGGAGGTCACACTCTCTCAGCCTCAGAGGAAGGCAGTGGCAAATCTCCACTGAACAAATCTTGACAAGAAAATGGTATGATAGATTTGTTTCAGGGGTCATCATTTGTTGGAGATGACGTGAAGTACTTCATGGAACTGGGGAGGCAAGATTATTTCAAAATTATGAAACTTTCCTCTGAGCCACAGACATTCTGCACGTAGTGGATAGCAAGTAAAGGACAGCTAGCAAGTTAAATAATAACCATCAAACCAAATCAAAGTATTTATGGTGCTGATGCTAAGCTGTAATCGGTACAATGTGCTTTAACCAACATTTACTTTTCCAAAAGGATTTTACAAAATACATTTGAGATTACCCCAAAATGCACTGTCTCTCTTTTTTCTTTCTTTGCTTATGATATGCATCCTGATCCTACCATTAATTTTCTGACCTTTAATGGAGTCCCATATCTGCTGCCTGATCTTGCTATCGTGTTCTGATTTGTGTTCAGGCTGGCTTTGCGTTCATAGAGAGAGGAGGCTGCTTTATCCCAAGTGGCCCTTCTGGTTCAGTTTAGACAGGTTTGTGCCAGAGATGCCAGGGGTTGAACCTGAGGTCTTGTGTTTGCATGGCAGAAGCTCTACCACTCTGCCACAGTTCTCTCAGCAAAAGATGCTCCTTGGAAAGGAAGTCCCACTGGATGGAAGTGGGATTTTATCTCCAGTAAACCATAATCCTTTGCACTTTTTGTGAAGTGATTTACTTTTGAGTAAGCCTTCATGAGATTAGACAGCATGGCTATGATCAGAATGAATTATTTGAAAGTAATAAACTGTTCTCAACCAGATTTTTCAGTGTTTTTCCCCTTTTATCTTTTCTTTAGAATTGGAACAGAGTCAAGAGCATTTAATTGAAAATGCATTCCACCAAAATCACAAGATGTGTGTTTCAATAACAAGTGTGTATTTAGGATTGGAGTGCCACCCTTGAGCCTATTTTTTCTTTACTGTTCCCCCATCATAGCATATTTCTACATAAAGATTATAGTACTATCCTCATAGCAAAAACTACTGTTATTTCTTGTATAGAAAGTTGTTTCGCATCACACATCAGCTCTTTCTTTGGATTGAATTATGTGAATGACAATGCAGGTTTTGAAAGCACACAGTACTGTTCTTTAGACACAATGAAACAGCACTTGCTAGTTAGTTTATGAAGTGCCAGGCTTTGCACTTGAAGAAACCTATGTGTCTCAGTACAGTACTTTTCTTCGTGTATGCTTCGTCTCTTTTATTTTTCACTTTCATTTAGATAATTATATGAACTTATTATCTTTCTTCCACGTAGGAGGAAAAAGTCAGAACTTGACATGCTAGAAATCCCATCCATACCAAATCCTTTCCCAGAGCTTTGCTGCTCTCAGTTTACATCTGTTCTGTCAGCCAGCCTGCTGCCTAAGGCAAATCCCAGGATAAAACAGGTAAGCCTCTCTCAAGTCTAATGGTTGAACTATGAAAGAAAAGAATGTGTGTCCCCCAAATCTCAAATCCTTAAGAAAAATGCACCAGTCTATAGAAATGAACCCAATGAAAATATTCCACAATTCTTGCGTCCTCTGTGCCCCCCATTACCACACTAATGCTTTACATGTCTATTCACTGTGGAAAATGGAAGTTTTAGACTTCACATTGATAACTTTAACAGTAAATTGAGTATTCTTTTTTTAATATGCTTGGTTAGGGTTATCCTTAACTTGATATCAACCTCTTCTGCTTCCTTCTCCCACACAAATCTTGATTCTTTTTCACAAAGGCATTTCTCATGCCTTGAGCAGTCTCCCCCTTTCTCATACTCTTTTCTCTAGCATCATAATGATATATTTCTATAGCAGAGTTTCTCCTGGATCACTATATAGTTATCTTTCCTATGGAAATATGAAGCTGTCTTGTACAGAATAGGACCATTAGCGTGTTTGTACTGATTACTTTGGCTGGTGGCTCTAGCAACAATCTGGGGAATCAGTTGGAGCTCTTTCTAGCTCTGAAATCTCTGTTTCTATTTCAGAAAGTATCTGATCTGGCCTTCTCCAGCTGGCCTCCTTTCAGATGTTTTGAACTGTAATCTCTGTTCCACTTGACACTTCATCCTGATGGGAGTTGTAGTCTAAAACATTTACACCTGAAATGGCTAACCTGTACCATGTGCATTCGTTAGATCTGGGGGAACTGTTCTAGAGCATACCTTTTTGGACAAAATGATATAGTAGTCCAGTGTTCTGCCTGTCGTAGTATCCTTGTAGATTTATTGTGTATAGCATTTATTTAGAGTATTTATACCCCACCCTTCAGCCAAAGAACCTCCCAGAATAGTTTATGGATTGTTAATTTAATGGTTAATTTCCTAGTCCTCAGTTTTACAATCTAAAAAGGGGATGGGAGTGGGGATGAGGATTATGTCCAGTGGGCATTGGCTGCTCTTCTCCCCCTCAGAGTCCAGAGCAGTGACATTTGGCATGGAAGAAGATCTTCTCACCAGCTGTTGGATCCAAGACACAATGGAACTGTTCCCTGCTGCTCTCCATCAGAGGCCACAGCAGTTGCTGGCGTGGAAGGAGGGCTAAGTTGCATCCAGAGAGGCCATAAGCAAGCTTTCCTTACAATAGACTTCTTCTGCTTTCTTTCTCAGCAACAATCTGGAGGTTTCCTCTACTCACCATGAGTAGAGAAGTTACAGTAGATTACTTTTGTGATTGTCTATTTCCTTTTAAATTCCCCAAGCTAATTGCCATATCATCACATCGTGAGCCCATTCCATAAATTGGGAGGGAAGGGGATTGTGCTGGTGTCAGAAGCCAGTTTTCTCTCCATGACTGATTGTATGCCAGATTCAATTAAAACCACCCTAAAATGTTAGGAAACCTGCTTGGTTTTCACTTCCAGGTGAGGGCTTTTTTTTTTTTCTGCTGGGGTTTTGTGGGGATGGAAGCAGGCACTCTGTTTCAGGTATCGGTAAAGTGTTCAGTTAAAAAAGAGAAAAATGAGCACATTGACCCTGCAGTAATTAACTCAAGTAATGAGTTTTTCACATTATCAGTCATTATTGATTTTGAAGTGTTAAGACTTAATTTTAATTTTTAAAGTATGAAATAGTAAAAAGACTTATGGCAAGGAATTCAAGTTTATGAATTAAGGCTTATCTTAGCATGACCTAGGCAACCACAGGCTAGTTTTTTTAGCAAACATTTCTAGATGCCATTACATGGATGGTGAAGTACATCGAATCCAGCACATATAAGTGGGAAAGTCCTCTGCCACTTGAGATACATAGGCGCTATACATACGGCCAATAGGACACCCTCGTCACATGCTAGGGGTTGGCCGCACCGCCCATACGTGCCTCACTCCTAGCACGTGATGAGGCGTGAAAATGGCGGCCCCTGTACACATGGGTGCTGCCATTTTGACGTGACAGATTTTAACTCCCACACATCCGGGTGTGTTTGTGACGCCGCAGTGCACATTGGCGCATTGCGGCATCACAAACGTGTCACAAGAAGAACCCGTTTTTAAGGGTCTTTTTGCTCCACAGGGAAGCCCCACGGTCTGGAGGCTGTGGCTTCCCCGCGGATCAAACCAGGGGGTGGGAGACTGTCCTTTTGCATGGTCTGTGATCCCGCCATATTACAT
Organism: Sceloporus undulatus; assembly: GCF_019175285.1. NCBI lineage: Eukaryota > Metazoa > Chordata > Lepidosauria > Squamata > Phrynosomatidae > Sceloporus > Sceloporus undulatus. Next base: position 212,974,322 of record NC_056522.1, read on the forward strand.
TTGATTTTTGAAAGGAGAGAAAAAGCCCAACCCCAAAGAATGGATTAGTTGAGGAAGCAGATCATATGTCCCCAAGACTCTCAGGAGTAAGAAAGATGAACAAGTTACACTAACGAAGGTAAAGAAAATGTGAAACACAATGTACAATTGTAGAGGAGGTGTTTATAAGATACTTACATCTATAAACTTGCAGGCATATGTTTCCAGTGGGGTTTGACTCTCAGATAGCTTGTGCAGAAATTTCAGCCTGCAGGGCAATCCTATGGATATTCCCTGGTACTATCAAATTACAGAGAACTTCTTCCTTGGAAAGTATGTGTAGGATTTCAGTGCAGACTGAATAAGATAATTACAATGTGACTTCATATTTTATAATGAGCCTCAGTGTAACAAGCTGTTGGAGGTGCACTGCTGTGGTGAACTGTTGTGTGGAAAGGCCTCCCAGAACAGCAGCAGACTTTATGACAGAATCCAAAATGTACATCACTGTGATAATTAGTATTCCAGCCAAAAGGCCAAAAAAAACTAGCTTCAAAATTTGCTGGTTTGGGTTCGTCATCATCAAGTGTAAAAGGCACGGAAAGAAAAGTGACAGTGCAGACACAGGCCGGGAGGTGGTTTAAGGTGTGGACTGTGTGTAGGTGGCGGTGGGGTTAATACTGTTTTGTGGACCTCAGAAAAGTTTAATGTTATCGTAAGATCTATCAAACAGTACTGTCTCTTCTAGAGTTTCTGTGTGATGCATCACACCGTAAAGGGTATGCAGTGCAACACACTAAGTGCGTAGCATCCTAATGGAAACTGGCAGGGTACACGTCTGCCAAAGATGTAATGCTCCACCAAACTACAAATCCTTGGATCTGTAGGATGGCACCATGGCAGTTAAAGTGGTGCCAAATTGCATTATTTCTACAATATAGATGTACTCTGTGTTCAGACTTGTAGAGTCTCCCACCCCCGGCATAGAAGGGGACATTCAAAACTGGAGGGTGGGCTACTGGATCTGTTGGACAGGCTGTAGCCCAGCCTCATTGCACAGGTTTCAGGAGGATGTTTCAGCTTACTCCCAGATTGGAACAAGGTGGGTTACAAATTAAAATTATTGCAGTATAGTCAAACCATACAAAGTCAACATTAAAATACAATAAAACGATAAACATTATTGGAACAATTGAAAGCGTACACTTGAAATTATAAAAAGTAGTCAAACAGTACAATTAAAACCAAACATTACCCTCTTAAAAACCCTTTCCTCACATTCCTTCATTTCCAAAGAGTCTTTTGGAATTTATTATTATTATTATTATATTTAGCCGGCCAACAGAAGTGCAACGGAGGAGACCATTCGTCCTCCCTCAACGGGACAGCCACCGCAAGGCGCTCACCCTGTACCCACCAACATTACATGGAGTATGGTGGACAGAAAGACACGGCCTGTCCTGAGGCCTCTGGGGTCGGGCAGCTCATTCAGTCACCTGATGCCTGTGGACTGGAAGACTTGCATATGAAATGTTTCCATCTTCAGTGAAACACATTTCCTTTGTGACACATCAGACTGAAATAACCGAGGATAAATAGAAGGAAAATGTGCAGTATAGTGATGAATCTTACCTGGTTAAAGATAACTTGAGAGTGATTCCCTAGTTCAAGGTAAATTTGTGCCTGTGGGTCCTTGAGCACATTTTGAAGTGCCAAACAAAAATCAAGGCTATTTAAAGCACAGGGACAGTTATTCTTTTGGAACATTCCTTTCTGTGTGCATTTTATCTCACTGTAGGGCTTCAGGATTGCAGATGATTGATCACATTAGACCAACAAAAGCCATTTCTTTAAATAAACTCATTTAAGCAAACCTCACAGCCTTTTTTTTTAACTGACAGAGCTTGAATGTAATTCTCATGAAAGATACTTCCACTGAGAGAACATGTAACAAGAAGACAGTTTGAGGCAATCGGACTCCCCCCAAAATCTACTGTATAATGCCAGTACAGTCGGCCCTCCTTATACGCGGATTTGCCATATGCGGATTGAGCACCGCGGATGGCAAATCGGGAAATTGTCCCCAGGGCGGCGTGCGTGCGAGGGAAGCCGGGTGGTGGCGGCGGCGGAGGCCAAGCCTCGGCTTCCTTGCCGCCGCCGTGAAAGGGCGTGATGGCGGTGCTGGAGGCTCTTGGCCCCCAACAGCACCGCCACCAGGCCTTTCCCACGGCGGATGGCAAGGAAGCAGGGCTGGCTGTGCCAGAGGCCTTCAAGGCCTCCGCGCCGGCATCCGGCCCTCCGAGGCCCCGCCGCAGCTGAGGGCGGATACCGGTGCTGGAGCCAAGGGTCCCAGCACCGACACCCGCCCCTCCGCGGCAGCAGCGAAGGCAAGGAGGCCGGTGCTGGCGCTGGAGGCTTGAAGCCCTGGCGCTGCGCCTCCGCGCCTCCTCTCCCCATCTCCGCGCCTTTTTTTGGAAGAGGAGGTGCGGAGGGCAGCAGCGCCGGAGGCCTTCAAGGCCTCCAGCGCCAGCACCCGGCCTCCTCCAGGCCTCCGCGGCCACGGAAGGGCCAGGCATTGGTGCTTGGGGCCTCTTGGCCTCCAACACCTCACCCGGCCCTTCCGCGGCGGCGGAAGCCGGATGCTGGCACGGGAGGCCTAGAAGGCCTGGGGGCGCTGCTGCCCTCCGCGCCTCCTCTCCAAAAAAAAAAAGGCGTGGAGTTGGGGAAGAGGAGGCGTGAGGGCACAGTGCCAGAGGCCTTCAAGGCCTCCAGCGCCAGCATCTGGCCCTTCTGCAGCGGCGGAGGCCTGGAGGAGGCTGGATGCCGGCGCGGGAGGCCTTGAAGGCCTCCGGCGCAGCAGCCCTGCTTCCTCGCCACCGCCGTGGGAAAGGCCCAGTAGCGGTGCTGTTGGGGGCCAAGAGGCCTCCAGCACCGCCATCACGCCCTTTCACAGCGGCGGTGAGGAAGCCGAGGCTTGGCCTCCGCCACCGCCGCTGCCACCCAGCTAACCCTGCAGCGGCGGCGGCAGAGCACAAGCCGCTGCGCCGAGAGAGTGAAGGTAGGTAAGGGGAAGGGAAGGGAGGGAGGGAGGGAGGGGAGGGAGAAGGAACTTTTGTCCCAATGGCGGCGTGCGTGAACGCGCGCCGCCATTAGGACAAATGGGACTTGAGCATATGCGGATTTGGGTATACGCGGGGGATCTGGAACGGATCCCCCACATATAACAAGGACCCACTGTATTTGACTTGTCATGATGGGAAGGGCAGAATTGTCTGGTAATGTCCCTAATTCTGTGGTGAGAATGTAATCCCACCTGGCATACATTGATATATTGGCACATACATCCCAATAATGGTTTGAAAAAATATTAGGATCCAGTGATAATGAGTTCTTGAATGAGATCATCTTGCTTTGGGAAGTATTGTCAGGATACTTACAATAAATGGCACCTGCAGCTTTGAGACTCTTAAGAATGGCAAATTTCACTCAGTTTATAAGCAGGTGAGGTTTATGAAAACATTTTTTTCTTTAATAAATGAGAAAAAAAACCCCACTTCTACTGCCCACCTTCACTCTACTGGAGACCTAATCCATAAAAGAAATAATAATAATAACAACAACAACAACAACAATAATAATAGCATGGTTGAAGAATGCACTTTTCATTTAGGGGAGATCCACTTATCTTTGACAAGTTATCAGTAAATGAAGGGAGTGTAAAAGATTCAGCGAAGAAACACATTTTTTGCTCATATCCATTCCCTTTTCATTATGAAATAATGGATAAAATGAGGGAGGGGATTCCGGACTTTGAGGGGGATTCTCCTATTGAAGGTAATGGAGGATGTTATGTGAACAACAATCTTGAGTGGGCTTTGCCTTATGTATTTCAAGACTGGGTCAGATTTGAAGAGGTTTCCAGTTAGGGATTGTTTCTGATGGCTGGGGCTCTCACGGGGGAAGAAATTACCTGGCAGTGGTGTACTGGTGGCCAGCATCTTTAGTACGATCAACATTGACCAACTTGAACTAAGTTCCTTTCCCATCCAAAACACCGTGAGAAATTAAAATGGCAGGACCTAGTGGGCATCCTGAAACAATGTTGCATGACAGATTGGGAGAAACTAAATCAGGGAACCTGAGAGGCAAATGGCTGGCACATGAAGCCAGTAAGAGCTTCCATGGGAGTGGAGTGGTGAATCTGCTCTTGAGTAAATTTTAGAGGAGTTATCCAAGCTGGTGAGAACCAGCACACTATAGTGGTTTGAGTGTTGGACTATGACTTTGGAGACCAGGGTTTGATTCCTGGCTCAGCCATGAAACCCACTGAGTGACCTTGGGCAAATCACACTTTCTCAGCCTCAGAGGATGGCAATGGCAAACCCTCTCTGAAGAAATTTTCCAAGAAACCCCTGTGATAGGGTCAACTTAGAGTTAGCACAGCACACCCACATCCAAGGTGATGATCATTAACCCTGGAATAGCTTCACCACCTTGGGTATTTCCTGTTCAGGCTAAAACCCAACATGGATTCACAGCCCCCTCCGCCCACAACATAAAAGCTAAAAGCCACCAGTATCTGAGGTCTAGGACAAGTGTTAGTGGATCACACCGGTGCTGGGTTTGTTGTCTTTTTCTTCTTATTCTGACAGCCCAGTGCTGTTCAGACTTGAGTTTCTCTGAGGTTATTAAGGCCAGTAGGACTTCTAAATGAATGGTATTCAGCACTTGGCTGAAAGCTTGCTGAGAAGATTAAACATAAAATACATTGGAGTCCTGCTGTAAGGGAAGAAACTAGTATTTATTCTATTATTTATTCTATTGGGCAAGAAATGGGGGTATTGCTGGGGAGTATGTGTGTGTGTAAAAAGTGCAATAGCTTTTGAAAGCAAAAAAATAAATCATAATATGACTCATCATGAGCCTTGTATGTGCTCCAGCATGACTGGAGCTGTTGTATACAGCCTGTTTGCTTAATAGAGCAGGTGCACCCCCCTCCTTACCCCCATTGCAGATGTCAATGGTCATGAGGTTGTGAAGGAAGTATGAGATTACAGTAGAAAGCATTTAGACCAGTAGTACTCAAAGTGATGGTCTATGGACGAATACTGGTCCATGAGTCATTGCATGTTGGGCCCTGACAAGTTTCCAGGAAGGGTGGGGGGATAGTGGTATAATGGGCACAAATATAATACTGGTCCCTGGCACACTGGGGGAGAAAGCCAGTGCCCCCTGTCTGAAGGCTTGACAAGCACTGATATAGCCTTCCTCCAAAATGGTAGTTTTGCTCTTTTCCCTTGTTAGCCTCAAGAATGGATTCCAAGGTTGTCTGTCAGCTAGTGTGGCATAGTAGTTTGAGTGTTGGGCTATGATTCTTGAGACCAGTGTTTGATTCCCAGCTTGGCCATGAAACCCACTGGGTGACCTTGGGCAAGTCATATTCTCTGAGCTTCAGGGGAAGGCAATGGCAAACCTCTTCTGTACAAATCTTGCCAAGAAAACTCCAAGAGTTCGCCTTAGGGTTGCCATAAGTCAGAAATGACTTGAAGGTGCACAACAACAACAGCATTATGTACTAGTCCAGACCTGCACAACAATAGCATTATGTACTAGACCAGACCTGCCAAAGGATTTTGGATGTCCCGTGAGGATATGGAACGACTTCAAGGCTCCTCCACTGCCCGGCCTTCTGAGGAGAAGGCCAGGCAGCAAAGGAGGAGGATGGGCAAATGCTTGCTGTGCAAAGCTCCTCCACCATCCAGCTTTCTCCTGAGGAGGAGGCCAGGTGGTGGCAGAGGAGGAGGAGGGGCAAATACCTGCCCTACTAGGCTCCTGCGCTGCTTGGCTTTCTCCTGAGGAGAAAGCTGGGTGGAGGATGAGAATGGAACACTCTCCTCTGTTTGGCTTTCCTGTGAGGAAAAAGGGCCAGGAGGAGGAGGAGGGGGGGGATTAATATTAATAATATTATAATTCTATTGAGGCCATTTAATAGAGCCAGCATGGTGTAATGGTTTGAACATTGGACTACAGTACCAGAATTTGAATCCTCAGTCAGCCATGGAAGCTCACAGGGTGACTTTAAGTAAGTCACATTTTCTCAGCTTGAGAGGAAGGCAAAGACAACTGCACTCTAAACAAATCTTGTCAAGCAGACTCCCTGATAGGATTGCTTTAGGATTGCCATAAATTGGAAATGGCTTGAAGGCACATGGCAACAACAAAATCACAGTTGGAAGAGTTCTAGTTCTGCTTTATTGAACTGTATTTCTGCCTCTGCCATGATGATATTGATAGAATTCCTATGAACTCCTGATTCCTTTGGAATAAAGCAGCTGGAGTATTTAAGAGATTGGGTACCAATATTGGGAAATAGGCCAGAACACTGAAGAATGCTGGATTTCTGTTGTTTCCTCTGCCTCTACAGGGAATTCTTGTGTGGCCTTCTTTTGACTGACATTGTTGGGCACAATCTCTACTGGACCTTTCTTTGTGGCAGAAAAGGTAAAGCATTCAGGTTGCATTGTGATCCAAAGATCAAAATGAGTACAGTATGACCAAAACATAGTGGTTTTGTTTGGTCCTCTTGAAGACTAAAGGACTAAATTCTGCTAATAGCTTTCCATAAAAGAAAGGATAAACAGCAGAACATTAGCCAGACATGTTCCAGCATGTTAGTGCTCTCATATTAAGAAGTGAATTATTAGACCTATTGCTGTCTCTCCCCCCCCCCCCAACTGATTAGGATTTAATTCTTCAATTTTGCTAACTAATGTGACCTTGGGTTAAATTTTCCCCTCATCTCTATTGTTCACAATGTTGGCTGCATTCCAGCTGTCTTGAGAAAATAAAGATAGCAGGATTTGGAATGTGTGAGAAGTCTTACATGCTGAGGGAGCCATGAGCTATTCCAAGAGAGGCTGTATTCAAGAATGTACATTGTGCACACAAAAACACTTTTCTTTTCAAGAAATAGCAGTGGTGGTGGTGCAATAATTTTTTTATATAAAAAAACACACCCTATGGCAATTAGAAATATTAGCTTCTCATTGTCAAAGTCACTGCTTCAGTTAAACTTTCTGTTCTTTCACACATCAAGAAATTACTAACTCTCTCCCTCTCTGTGGGGAAGGGAGATTCCTTCCAGTTACATCTTGTGATCTGCTCAGGAAATCTCCTTGTTTTTGAATGCATCATGATTTGATCCAAAAGTAAGTTTGGGTTCTACATGCTAATCCCCACTAAGAGCTGCACAACAGCTCAAATATGTGGCACATATGGCCTTTCAAGTCAATTATTTGGGGAAGGGTTGGGGAGTAAGCTGCTGGAACTCCCTGCTTGATAGATGCAGGCGCTGCTGAACAGAAGGATTTACATGCTTGCCTAAACCCTGGTTCTTGAAGTATAACAAACAAAAGTAATCTGATGGGTTTCCAAGGGCAGAGAGGCAGAGCCTTCCCCACACAGGCTGTCAAGCCTGCCATTGGTTAGTTCTGCCTGGGAGTCATCCCTAACTGGAATTCAAGAAGGAGGAGGATCTTGTGGACTGCCTGCCTTTTAAAAGCTGCTTTACTAGTTATCTCTTTGCGGTAGCTCTCACTAAGATGTGGATGTCTGAAAGCTGATCTTCCCAAACCGTTTTTTTTTTTTTGTCTTTTATTTTACAAGTGACTTGGATGAGGAGTTTCAAGCTAATTACTTTGAGTAGCAGGAATGAGTTTGTGTGGAAGAAGAGTTACTCTGCCTGTGATTACTCCAATAGTTCTGCAGAAAAGGGTAGGTGACTTGTGTGAGATGAGTAGGAAACAGGGAGGTGCATTTACATTGTAGGAATAATGCAGGTTGACACCATTTTAATTGCCATGACTTCATCCTACAGAATCCTAGAATTTATAGTTTGTTGATGCACCAGCTCCTTTTGGCACAGATGGCTAAAGACCTACAAATACCAGAATTCCTTAGGCTGGAGCAGTAGCACTTAAGGTGGTGTCAAACTGCATTATTTCTACAGTGTGGATGCACCCAGGGATGGTGAAACCAGGATAACTATGTTTGGGGAACAGGGAAAACCCGAATACAGAATAAAAACATGTATTGTGCATGGCGTATTGTGTGTAAACTGCTGTATCTCCATCATTTGGAATCCTGGTAATTCCCATTTTAAAAATGCATCTAAGTGAGGGCTCAGATCTTTGCTTTACACATGTGCAGGCACCAAAATTACACAGTGCAGAAACTAAAGTGGGAGTTTTGTTGAAGGAGCTGGTACATCCCCTAAAGTATAAATACACAGCTACTTGATGTTTGTACAAGAACTCTTCTTGTTTTCAAATGTGTGAACACTTTACAAGACATGTAAATTTTATATGAAGTAGTTTATAAGGCCTAGTGGAGCATTACAGTTTTTTTCTTTAAAAAAACACACCCAAAGACGCACTGTGTTCCTGCATATATCTACTTAAAGTAGGTCCCATTGTGCTCAATATAGTTTACAACCAGGAAAGTGAACATAGGATTATGCCTAGGTCAGATTTGCAGTAGTCCCTTCTCAAAGAAATGGTGAAATGCAGTTGGTTTCCATACTAAAATTGGAAGAACGTTGGATCTAATGCTGTCAGCTGTGCTCAGGACTTGGATTCACTTCTTGTATTCTTCATGTTTACATATTTTCACTGGGGAGAATACATATGTGGTTTTACAGTTTGTGTTTTGAATTTATGAAAGCCAGATTTGATTTGATTTGGTAATTTTGCTTTTCTGGTGCTCAAAGCAATAATGTCAAATCTCTCCAATGAATCATGTTGCTATAATATTATACTTTATAATCTGATTTATGGGTGTGTACTTTATTTTCTCCAAACTGTGTAGAAATAAGTTAGCTAAAACATTAAATATTGTTTTTAAATATATACACACACAAACAAGCAAAATGAACCCTCACCTAGTTCCCAAAACTGAAATTGAATGGTTTACTAACATGATCTATTCCACTCTACTTCCACATAGTTGTCCCTTCTTCTGTTACAGCACTTTGGACTTGAAAAGGCTGTATCTGTTGAATTTCCCTTTATTATAGAGCAGTTAAAGGCCAAAAGCTTCCATCAAGGATGGTTTTTGTCTCCCCCTGCCTTTTCTTTTAAGTGGCAGCCCACTTAAGAATAACCCTGTTGAATCAGAGCAGACACCTATCTCGTCCCCAGAAATGAAGGACATGGGTGCAATTGTAGTCTTGTGTTTTCCCCAGGAGTTGGCATTCAGAGGCCAGGAAACAATATTTCTTCTTCATTGTCTCTGCGAATCACACAAATGGGTTATTGTGTGCCTGTGCAGCAATGCTTGTGTGAATTCGCAGATGACTACTCAAAGAAACACTGTTACAGGTGAGCAACCTGTTCATATCTACTGTATCATGCTGGCTAGTCTAGTTTTGTAAGACTAAACTGAACATCAAATGATGGATATATACAAATCTGGTACATATGAAAAGTATTACATTTGTGTGTCTGCTGCGAATGTTGAAAAATCGCAAATAACCCCCCCCCCCACCCACCCGACAGCCATATAAAGAGATAGGAGGCCCCCCCCCCCCCCCCCCCCCCCCCCCCCCCCGCCATGAGCAAGCTAGTAAAAGGGAAGAGCATCCCCTTTAACCTTCCCCATCCGCATCCCTTTAACAGATCCCCCTCCCCTTTCCTGCATGTAGCAGTCCCACTATTGAAGTAGATCTTGCTCGACATGAACAAACCCACAAGGGATATGAATCTAGTATGAAATGTGATTTCATAAAGTCATGTGTCTGGATCTACATATCTTTCTTAAGCCCTTATTATAAAATAATGTTGCAGGTATGGTGTGATGATCCTCTAACTTGAGAAGTGATTGGTGTTTGTGCAAAGTAATTGTGTTTCTGATTCCTGTGTTGGAGGGGCATGGATCCACCCCTTCCGAGCCTTTTTCCCAGGTGGCTGGGTGCCAGGGAAGACAGCCACCCATCCAGCCAGGAAAGAGGCTTGAGGGGTGGATCCATCCCCTCCCCTTTCCCGTCTGGATCGGTGCCTGGGGAAGGCACTGAGCCTGCTGGGAAAGGAGCGGGATTGGCACACGCACCCTTCCCGGCTGCTCTCTCCTGGGCTTTTTCCGCCCGGGGAAAAGCCCAAGAAGGAAGAGAAGGAGGAGTGTGCATGCACATGGCCGCTTGACCTTGTGAATAATCAAAATTGTTAATGTCAAAGCCACGGATGTGGAGGGACATATTGCTAGCTAGTCATCCCTCTTTACCAACAAGGAGCTGTCTTGAAGACATGTGAAATAACCGTTTTAATAAGTTGGAACCCTCTATCCAAGGCCGCATCCTGTTACTTTGTTTCCAGGAGAGCTTCATAGTGTTACATAGTTTGTTAGCATTGGGATTGGTTCTTTCTGGAGGGAAGGTTGGGCATTTTCCAAGGCTCCAAGGCCAGCTGCACTGCTATTAAGAGTACTTTCACTTTGCACTGAACATCCAAGAAGGTCAAATGCAGTGTAAGAGAGTTCTCTCTGTTTAAGTCTGATAGATTAAGGAAGGGGAGTGCTGCTCTAAGGTTTCCATACCTAAGGGTCCCCAAATTCTGCACCTGAATTAATTTGTAAAATACAATTTTCACATACACATTTCTTTTATTCATTTAAAAAAAAACCTATATGGGATGATGTATTTCATGCTTTTTGCTCCGTTAATTACTGTATTTTCTGGCGTATAAGACTACTTCTTTATCCAATAAAATAATCTCAAAAGTCGGGGGTTGTCTTATATGCTGGGTGTCGTCTTATAGAGCAGGTGCTGAAACTTCTGAGCTGGACTGGAGAATCTGTGGTCACCGCATATGGTGGAGGGAGCTCAAAAATGGCTGCAGCTGCATCCCCGTTGTATGCGGCGACTGTATGAAAGCAGCAAGGGTGGCACTGTACTAGTATGGTAGAAGAAAATCCACTCACCAGGATTCATGGGAAAAAGTGACTTAGCGTGGTCCCGATGATGAGGTGATGGGGTGCCTCACCAGAAAGATGTAAGTGAAGGGCGGAGCAAGCCGCAGGCATCCGGGACACCCGGGATATGGAAAAAAGAGCCGTGTTTGCGCTACCGTTCTGATAGTCTTGGAGACAGGGAGGGCTGGGCAGGCAGGGAGAGCTGACCAATCCAAGCAGGCTTTGTATACAAGTTTTCCTGCTAAATACCTGAATGTCATAAGCATTTGAATTAAAATTACCATATTAAAATCAAATCTGATGTTTTTTTAAAAAATTATTTGGTGTGTGTTGGAAGAGTCTTATACGGCAAGTATATCCCAAACTCTATATTTTAACTGGAAAAGTTGGGGGTTGTCTTATACGCCCAGTTGTTTTATACGCTGGAAAATACGTGTGATTTGTATTCCTGAATTCTGAACAGAATCAGAATGACTTACAGTTCTGAGTAAGGTTGCCAGATCTCAGAGCCTATCCTTGACTCTCCAGTTTTCATGGGTCATCTCCAGGGGAGAGGAGGATCTCCAATTTCAGGAGCTTCAGCTCCAGGCAAGAAGAAAGGGATGTGTTTAGATCTCTAGTTCACTAGGAAACCAGCTGCTTGCTAAAGTTTGAAAGATTTAATTGATTGATTGTTGCAACTTACAGATCCTGCAGAGTGCCTAGGTATTTATTTAGCTTCCCCCTTCCTTTGCAGTTGTTGTGGTGGCAGGGCTCACCCTCCATTTTCCTCTGCTTTCACCTTCTGGTTATAGAAGCAAGAAGGCTAGATTAAATGTTCAAATGAGAAGGAACAATCTCTTCATTTTACCTTGATCTGGGAACCGCCCCTTTAGCTAATATTTCTCTTTTCAAACAGGAACCTTCCTAATGCCGCGACCCTTTAATATAGTTCCTCATGTTGTGGTGACCCCCAGCCATAAAATTATTTTCATTGCTAATATGCAAATATGTGTTTTCCAATGGTCTTAGGTGACCCCTGTGAAAAGGTCATTTGACCCCCAAAGGGGTCCTGACCCACAGGTTGGGAACCACTGTCCTAAACTGACAACTGGTACTTCCAGAGCCAGCCATATAACACTGGTATTGGAAGATCTACACTGGCTGCCAATTTGCTTCCGGGCGCAATACAAGGTGTTGGTTATAACCTATAAAGCCCTAAATGGCTTGGGCCCAGGGTACTTGGAGGACCGCCTCTCCCCATACAATCCGCCCCGCACTCTCCGGTCGGGTGGGAAACAGCTTTTGAGAGTCCCTGACACGAGATATGTGATGTCTGCACATAGGGCTTTTTCTGCTTCGGCCCCGCAGGCTTGGAACTCTCTCCCTGACGAGCTCCGCTCAGCCCCCTCCCTGGAGTCTTTTAGGAAAAACCTAAAGACTCACTTTTTCTGTCTTGCTTTCCCCCATGTTCCTTAGTTCCACTCTTCTCCTTTTATGCTGTTGTAGTGTTGCTGTTGTAGTGTAATGGATGTCCTTGGTGTTATTGGTTTTAATTGTTTTAAAGGTGATTGAATGATGGATATTTTATCGCTTGTATTTTACTGTTTAACGCGGGGGGATTTCTTTTTATTGTATTTTGCTGTTTTTGTATTTTAACTGATTGTAAACCGCTGTGATCATGGGAATAGCGGTATATAAATAAAGATTCATTCATTCATTCAACTCTAATTCTTAGTAACCGTTCATGGATTTCTGTACTGAACTCAGGTTAGCCCCACATATTTATACATCAGTATATCTACAGCTACATGTTATTTAACACAATTGTGCTTTATACTGTGTCCCATGATTTGTGATCCCCCCCCCCCAACTTGTGCTGAAGAAGGCAATTTTTAAGCCAAAGATGCAACAGCATGTAGTTATTTTTATATTTGCTCTCCCTATTGTCAAGGCTATACTTGAGGTGACCTTCTCAGAGCTTTATGAAGTGTTTATTATGGAAAGCTGAAGGAACAGCTGTCCCCTGCGAGAATGCATGTGTGGAAGGAAGAACACCATCAGTGAAAACGTTTCTAACAGCAACATCACGATGTTTCGCCATAATGTATACTTGCCTTGGTCGATGAGGTTTAATGCAACTTATCCCTCCCGTTTGTGTAGATCTTGATTACTGTTCCTGCCTCCCCTGCCTGATTCGTTGAAATTCTTCAGTACTGCTCATATAGTAACCAAGGAAATTGGCAGGGCTAGCAGCTTCCAGTGTTCATAATACTCTTTTCTTGGCAGAACTCCCTGTGTTGGAAAGAGGGAGAAAGATTGGATTTGTTGCTACTAACAGTAGTACTAGTCCATTACTTCATCCTACGCTTCTTTCAAATAATGTAAGTTTCCTGGTAGTGAGAATTTGACCTTGAGACAGCTGTTTTTCCTTCAAGTATGTTATGCAGCCTACTGAACATTTATTTCTGATAGCACTAAATCTTTATTCTGTGTATGCTAAGATTCATTTGGGAGACAAACTGGTGTGACCAATCAGAATTTGCTTACAATCCTTCAGTTGTAAGATGGACTCCTTTGAAGGCAGTATTGAGGCAGCTTTGATAAACTGTGTCTAAATGTCAATTCTTTGTTTTCCTTTGAAATCTCACAACTTACACTTGTTAGATATGTGAACTCCCAACAGCCTTTATTCCACAATGCTTTTGAATTTTCTCTTCCATTTCAGCTAAAATGCTCTTAGGTTCATGTCTCTTTAAAATACTTAAACAGTGGGATGTGAGGCCATTGAGCTTCTGATATGAAGTGTTTTAAATAAGCTCAGTTGAAATAACAAATGCATGTGACTTTCAGAACTGATGCACTGTTGGTACATGCATACAGATACCAATATATTATGATACCATAGCTTCCAACTGTCCTGATTTGATAGGGACAGTGCTAATTACTCCTTTTTATGCCACTTTATCAGCTACATTTAAAATGTTCCAGATTCTCTCCCCTTCCACTGCTCTCCTCTCCTTGTCCTCAGCTTGCTTCAGTTGCTACAAACTGTCTTCAAAGCGCAAAAAAAAATAAAAAAAAACCTAACTCAGCAATGGGGAATGGAGAAGAGGGGTGGAAACTTGCCATTCTCTATAGACTCGGGCAAAAGCAAACTGTTGTAACCTCTCCTAGCTTGTGTGTTCTTCCTATTAATAATAGCTTTTGCTATCTTGACTACCCTCTGATGTTGCTTAGTCATACAAGTCTCAGTTTTAAGCTATGAAATGTTGGCAGGTATGTTAACATGTCACATACAGCGTTTGGAAAAATTATCTTTTGGATCAAAACCTGCCAAATCCATCAGCTATCATGGCCATTGCCCATGTTGGCGGTGGGTTTCTGGGAACTGTAATTCAATAAAGTAATTCTCCCAAGCTCTGACTCACATAGTACCACTGCATGCTCCACCAGAAGGATGAAGAATGGCACTGTCCTGTAGAGTGTCCTGTCTCCCCCACTTTTATGCATACTTTTAATAATAATAATAATTTGTTTTATTTATATACCGCTATTCCAAAGATCATAGCGGTGAACAGCAAGTAAGCTAATTAGCAAGTAAGCTAATTTGCCCCCAACAGTCTGGGTACTCATTTTAGCGACCTCGGAAGGATGCAAGCCTGAGTCGAGCTTGGGCCCTTTTGCTGGTCTTGAACTCGCAACCTTGTGGTCTTGAGTAAATGGCTGCAGTACAGGCATTTAACCACTGCGCCACCAGGGCTTTTGGCAGACATTTTTGGCAGACATTTTGGTAACATAAAAAAGTTTTAAAAACATGGGTAAATGGGACTCAGCCATCAGACATTCGTATAACAAGGCATGGAGTTCTCTTCAGAATTACATGCCTCCCTAGTTAGAACATATCAATCTGCTTTTCGCAGTGTCAGATCACAGATCCTGACCACTCTTACTCAGCCTGATTGACAGCAGCTCTCCAGGACCTCAGCAAAGGTCTCCTTTACCACCTGCTAGCTGGGGGCCTTTAGCTATAGATGCCTGGGATTGTACTAGGGATCTTGTGCATGCAAAGCAGGTTGTGAAATGATGAGCTGGGCCAGCCTAGAGTCACAACGACTAATGGAATGCAGTGAAGGAGAGTAGGAGAAGGCTATGTTCGAGTTAGGGCAATCAAAGACTACGAGGTCATTCGCACATTGGTTTTTAAGCATGACAGTGCAAATCATCTCACTTATGCATTTTTGGTTTGTTATTCACACTATGGAACTGCATCAATTCACATTTCTGTGAGTTTGGTTGTTCACATGTGCAAACATTTGAATAAGGAAAACTTTCAAGGCATGCAGCATTATATCCCAGGTCTATTTGGGTCTATTCGTAGTGGTTATTCACACTACCAATGATGCAAATCTTTTTTTAAAAACTTGGTGGAAAACCTGATATCAATTATGCTGGATTAAGTGGGTTTTTAGCATCTCCCCAAAACTGAATTGGGTGCATTCGGGATATGTGTGAACAACAGATTTAACCCAGATTCATCCTGGATTATTTCCACAGAGTAGATAACCCCAGAATGAAGGCCAGTTAGGAAGAAAGGAATTGATAAGATCTGAAAAGGGTTTTGGAAGCTGGGAATGTGGAAAGAGTTCAAGGGGTTCATGTGTAACTTAATTGTTTTATTGTCTTTAGTGCTGTTATTTTGAATGTCTCTTGCCTGAATGTTTTATTGTAATAAAAATGGCCACATTTCACCATACTGGGCCCACTGATTAATACATCCACTGATGCAGAAGGGCAGTAATCTGGAGGCTCAAGTAGCAGATCCAGGGAAGGATTGTGGAGGTGAAAAGGCAAGATGACTGACAGGAGCCTTAGGGCTGGAACTGTGGGGCCAACCTGGAGAGTTTCAATCATGCATCCCATCCCATCATCCCACTATGACCCCACCATAGATCTCTTTTTTCCTGTGGTCCCAACTTCTACATGGTAATCATGCTTTAAATAATGGTTTCCCCATTGCTTACATGCTGGTTAGATTTATCTCCAAAATTTTATCCTTAGATGGTTATCAGATCTGAGATAATTACTGTGATTACATGCAGAGCCAGCTTTTAAAGGTAGGTGGTTTATTTTTTTCAGGCATGAAACAGTCTCACTTGCTAATCAAACTGCTTTTTTAATGTTTTATATTAGGATTGAGAAATATGTCTCTCACCAGGTATTTAAAGGGATCTTGTAACACTTTTGAGACTTAAGTGAAAGAAAGAAGTTGGTAGCATGAGCTTTTGTAGACTTGAGCCTACTTTCTCAGATACATGTATCTGAGGAAGTAGACTCAAGTCTATGAAAGCTCATGCTACCAACTTCTCTCTCACTTAGGGCCAGTATAGATGGCCCTTGGCTTGATGCTGCTGAGTGCCAGATCGGAGTTGCAGCAACTGCACGCCACAGCCTCAATCTGGCGTTTTTCTAGCCCAGAAAGAAGTGGAAAAATGCTGCTCTTTTTTGGGGCAGAAAAAAGCTGCCCTTTCCGCCACAATGGTGGCTCTTCTGCACTCCTGGAGAGTACAGCGTCTGAATGCCATGCCACTGGAGCACTGCAGTGCTGCCCACCATCTGATCAGGCAGGTGGTGTGACACTGGCTTGGGGGCACCATCGGGGCAGACGTCGTCTAAACCTTACGCCCCCATGCTGGCGCTTACTGCTGGTCTGTTTCAGCCCTTAGTCTCAAAGGTGCTACAAGATCCCTTTGCATACTGGTTGCTAGTTAAGGATGAGGAGGACTTGCAGTCCAACAACATCTGGTAGGCCACGTTTTCCAAGCCCTGCTTATGTGTGCTGTTTATGTTAAGCAATTTGTTTCTGCCTTTCTCACAGGTAATTAAAGTATACAGTGAGGATGAAACAAGCAGAGCTTTGGAAGTACCCAGTGATATAACAGCCAGAGATCTGTGCCAGCTGCTAATATTAAAGAATCATTATGTTGATGATCACAGCTGGACTCTGTTTGAACAGCTCACTAGCTTAGGTTTGGGTAAGTATGATTTGTTTCTGAAAAACATGATGTTAACCCTTCTCAGTTCTATACAATATGGGGAAGCAAGGAGAGAATTAAGGCAGCAGTTCAATTCTTCCTGATCAGTTGCTGTTAAGCCACTTTTGATTCCAGTGGTCTTTATTGTTAAGTAAATGTGTAAGATTATATGGTGAACATTCCACAACTGTGTGGTGAATCCCCTGAAGTTTAAGCTGTAACACTGTGCTATCTCTTTACATTTGGTTGTCACTCAGAGATGGGTGGGATCAAGTAGGTTGTGTGGGTGCGAAAGTTGAATCAGGTAAGTGATGGTAATAGCAGCAGTAAATGTATATAGTTCTCATACTGAGACAACAAGGAAGGCAAAAGTGACATTTCATGACTGACGTTTATGAGCTCTTTCTCTTGGTCACTCAACTAAAAAGTTTCAGAGGGACATGCTAGTCCTCTTCTTTAAAACCTCCACTCCCACCTGAAAGCTATCACCTTCCCTCTCCCTCTTTGTGTGTGTGTGTGTGTGTGTAGAGTATAATCCACTTGTAGCATGACAACTTACATAATCACTGAGGCCAGTAATTTTCATTCTCTGAATGAATCCAGTTGTCCCCACTGTGAATAATGAATCAGTCACCACATCTCCTAATCTCTGCGCACCTCTGGAAAATTCTCCTGAACAGAGGAACTGTGAGTGTCTGTGGCAGGTTTCTTCTTTTACTGGACCACTCACCACTCCCACCAGGATTGGTGTTGAAGCTGAAGAACTGTCTCTAATCATGGCTCTGTGTGTGTGTGCATGGGTGCGTGCTGTATTTATATAATAATAATAATAATAATAATAATAATAATAATATGCTTTATTTATATACCGCTCTTCCGAAGCGATCAAAGCGGTTCACAGAATCATTTAAAACTTTTACATCATAAAAGCTTTATCTCAATGTATATATCAATAAAATTGAACATCGATAAAACATGCAAACAATAAAACAGGCAAGGAATCTATCAGTTGTGGTTAATCATTCGTATCGGGGGAGACAGTCTCTATGAGGAGTCCGAAGGAAATGCTAATCGGAAGAGGTAGGTCTTTAAAGCCTTTTTGAAGGCGTCCAATGTAGGGATCGTATGGAGCTCTTCTGGAAGTTTATTCCAGTACATTGGTGCAGCTGATGAAAATGCTCTCTGGTGGGTTGCTGTTAGTCTCACCTTAGGGAGTACTAATAAATTTTTTCTTGATGTTCTGAGAGTGCAGGGCAGACTATTTACATGAAAGATGTAAGCAGGATTTTCTGGTCCTGTTGATGTGATATAGTGAGTAAGTGCAATGTAGGCGCGGTACACACCACCCCTTTTGGGTGGCCTGTAGCCACCCCTTTTATCTATGGGTTGGGGGCAGGGCAGCCTCACCAGCAGCCCTGCAGCCCCAATCCAGAGTTTTTCCAGCTCATAGAGAAGTGGCAAAATGCTGCTTCTCCATGGAGCAGAAAAGGGGTGTCGTTAGGGCTTTATGCCCCTGGACAACCCGGGAGCCAGAGCCATGGGAGGAAGGGACCACCCGGCCCCTTTCTCCCTGGTATCGTTCCCACAGCCATTTGGTTGGTGCGGGAATGATGCAGCTCCCAAAAGGAGCTCCGTTTTGGAGCTCCTTCCCACGCTGCGCCCAGGCTGCCATAAGCAGACTGGGATGGTGCAGAGACGTCACACACGTGCCGTGCCGTTTGGATGCAGTGTGTGTGTGACATAATCATGACAGCCCCTGTGTAAATAATAAATAATAATAAAATTTTTATTTATATACCGCTTTTCTAAAAATCAAAGCGGTTAACAACATGTGCAAATACAATCTAAAACCATCAAAATACAAAACATCATATAAAACATCAGAACACCAACTACAGCAATAAAACCACATCTCGTGCCAGCTCAACAGTGCTGAACAGGGGTGGGTGGGGAGCACATCGGGAGTCAGGAGTCAGGGGTATGCCTGCTCGAAGAGGTGTGTTTTTAACCCCTTCTTAAATTGGTTCAGTGAGGTGGCCGAGCGGAGCTCATCGGGAAGCGAATTCCAGAGATTGGGGGCCGAGATAGAGAAGGCCCTCCTGGTGGTAGTAACTAATCTGACCTCCGGAACTCTTAATAATTGCTTCCCGGTTGATCTGAGTGTGCGGGGCGGATTGTACGGAGAGAGGCGGTCCTCCAAGTACCCTGGGCCCAAGCCATTTAGGGCTTTATAGGTAATAACCAACACCTTGTATTGCGCCCGGAAGCAAACAGGCAGCCAGTGAAGGTCTTTAAGGACCGGTGTTATGTGGCTGGTCCTAGGTGTATTAGTGACCAGTCTTGCCGCCATATTCTGCACCAATTGCAGCTTCCGGGTATGGTACAAGGGTTGCCCCATGTAGAGCGCATTGCAGAAATCCAATCGAGAGGTTACCAGAGCATGTACTACCGTTTCAAGGTCCCCCCGGCCCAGGTAGGGTCACAGCTGGCGTATCAGCCTAAGCCAGTGCTTCTCAATTATTTTCTGTCATGCCCCCCCTAGGAAGAAGAAAACATTTCGCGCCCCCCGCGCGACTGTAAATAGTATAATTTGTCTATAAAATTGTTATAAGTACACCTCTGCATAACAGAGCTTCGCGCCCCCCTTTACGGAGCCTCGCGCCCCCCCTGGGGGGCCCGCCCCACTATTTGAGAAACACTGGCCTAAGCTGATAACAGGTGCTCCTGACTGTCGCATCCACCTGAGATGTAAGGTGGAGCGACGAATCAAGGAGCACCCCCAGACTGCGTACTGAGTCCTTCACGGGAAGCGTGATCCCGTTCAGAACAGGTGGAGCCACCGCCATCCCCGGGCCAGGGGAACCTATCACGAGTACTTCCGTTTTCTCTGGATTCAGGCTGAGTCTGTTTTCCCTCATCCAGCCCATTATCGACTCCAGACAGGCAACGAGAGGAGAGATGCCATCCTTGGTCACTGAATCAGTCGGAGACATAGAGAAGACTATTTGGGTGTCATCAGCGTACTGATAACCCCGCGCTCCATGCCTCCGGATGATCTCTCCCAGCGGTTTCATGTAAATGTTAAAAAGCATGGGGGACAGAATGGCTCCTTGAGGGACCCCAGATGTATGGGCCCTCTTGTTGGAGCACACGTCCCCCAGCTGCACCATCTGGAACCTCCCAGAGAGATAGGATCGGAACCACTGGAGCGCAGTGCCTCCGATTCCCAACTCCACTAGGCGCTCCAGAAAGATACCATGGTCAATGGTATCGAAAGCCGCTGAGATGTCCAAGAGCACTAACAGGGACACGCTACCCCTGTCCATGCCCAGACGGAGATCATAGACCAGGGAGACCATAGCAGTCTCAACCCCATAACCCTCCCGAAAGCCGGTTTGAAATGGGTCTAGATAATCCGTTTCATCCAAGATCGATTGAAGCTGGATTGCAACTGCCCTCTCAATCACCTTCCCCAAAAATGGCAATAGCGATACTGGCCGATAATTGTTATGCATCAGGGGGTCAAGGGAGGGCTTTTTTAGCAAGGGTTTTACAATGACCAATTTCAAGCTAGATGGAAATTGCCCATCCCTCAATGATGTATTAATTATACGGTGTAACATGGAAGTTACTACCATTCCCCCCTGAGCCGCTAGCCACGAGGGACAGGGATCGAGGGAGCAAGTTGTCTTCCTAACACTTCTAAGGATCTTGTCCACATCATCGGTATCTACAGACTCAAAGTGATCCAGTATAATCGAGTCCACGGAAGCTCTGGATACCTCTACTCTGGTTTCTGCACTATTACTGGCGTCAAGACCTTCCCTTATCCGAGAGGTTTTATCCGCGAAGAAGTTGTTAAATTGGTCACAGCAGGCCTTAGATGGTTCTAAAATAGGGTTCAGGGCAGGGGGGAGCCGAGTAAGCTCCCTCACTACCCTGAACAGCTCTGCTGGACGCGACTCCGCGGATGTGATACGTGCACCAATGAACAAGTTCTTTGCTGCATCTATCGCATCTCTGTAGTCCTCCAGCAGACGGTCTAGGAGAGCCTTGTCGGGTAAGCGCTGGTGTGCCCGCCAGTCACGCTCTAGCCGTCGCAGCACCCGCTTCCTTGCCCGGAGATCTTCCGTGTACCAGGGCTTCTTTTTGGAAGCAGGCCTAAGAGGGCGCTTGGGAGCGATACTGTGTATAGCCCTGGAGAGATCAATATCCCAGATGTTAGTCAGGGCATCAACAGAATCGCCGTCATTCCCAACCATATACCCCTCTAGGGCTTCCTGGAACCTTTTGGGTTCCATCAGCCTTCGAGGGTGGACCATTCTAATGGGTCCGCCACCCCCGGGAGGGATCTGGGTAGATGCCTTGATTTTTGCCTCCACCAGGAAATGATCCGTCCATGACAGGGCGGAAATATTGATTATTTCCGCCCACGGAATTTCCATGTCCGTACAAAAAACCATATCAAGTGTATTACCCGTCGAATGCGTAGGCCCCGAGACCAGTTGTGACAGGCCCATGGCAGTCATGGTATCCATGAATTCCTGAGCCGCACCAGATGGAATCTGGTTGGCCACAAAGGGAATGTTGAGATCCCCCAGGACCAAGAGCCTGGGGGATTCCAGCTCTAGCTCCGAGACCAACTGTGTCAGCTCGTTAAGGGGGTCTGTTAGCGCACGGGGTGGCCGATAGACCAACAGAATCCCTAGACTGTCACTGGCCTTCAGGGTCAGGTAAATACACTCAATATAGGAAGTTTGACGGACATGGTTCCTGGATAGGGACAAGGTGTAGCTGGGAGGCCGCCATGATGACGCCACCACCATGTACTAGGGTTGCGGGGCGTGCGAACACTCCACCCCCCCACCCCCCCGGACAAACCTACTACATGACCAAGCCAGCGCAAAGCGCTAGTCTGAATCAGGCCGTAATCATGCGAGTGTTGGACTAAGATTCAGGAAGACTGGGTTCAAATCTCCACTCAGCCATGAAAACACTGGATGACCTTGGGCAAGTCACACTCTCTCTGCCTAAGAGGAAGGCAGTGGCAAAGCATTTCTAAATAAATTTTGCCAAGAAATCTGAGAGAGTTGTAACTTTGAAGACACATAACATTTAGAACAGCAAAAATAAAGATGTGTATTATTCCAGTTAATGTCTTCATTCTGCTTCAGTGCACTCACTCCTGTTCATACCTGATTCATACCAGGCCTTGGTAAGGTTCATTTCCACTGCTTTTGTTTACTGTACTATGCCCTCATACTCTAATATTATGGCCACGTATGGCACAAAGGATCCTCTCTTCTTTTTGTTTCTCACAATGGATCATAAGATACCACATTTTCTGAGGTTTGTTTTTGTAATCAATGTGTATATTTAAAAAACACCACTCCCATAATTTATATATAGTTTCCTTTACTTTGACCCTGGGCTGCGTAGCCAGCCAAAATATTGCTACAAGAGCATTGTTGACTGTTGCTGCATTTACAGGAGTGTTTATCTTACTGCATATTTCTGTGCAGATAGTAGATGTCTGTCTTCTAAATTACATTTTGTTCTTCTGAAGGAGACTTGTCAGCATACCCTTACAGGGTCATAAATTATCCCAGTGCAATTTGATTTTAAAGTCCGCTAACTGCAGTGGTGGAATTCAGAGCTACAGCTGTTGAACTTCTAAAAGCCTGGATCAAACTCTGCTATGCTGGCTGCATTTTAGTTGTAAAGTTCTGAAGCTGTGTTGAATAAAGAAAGAAGCATGAAAGCCAGAGAACTGTGAAAGCTTGTGCTACATTTGTAACGATTGCCTAGGCATAAAGGCGCTGCTGCTTAGAGTTAGGTTGATTGCTTATGTGTAGTATGATAGATAAAAATTTAAATGTGCTGTGAGCCTCTGATCTAATACTGGCATTTAATCCTTTCATGCATTACTTATACTTTCAAAAGTTTGGGAGAATAACATGATTATTTTATTTATTTATTTTATTTCTGTGCTGCTTTTCTCCCAGAAGGGGACCCAAGGTTGCTTACAGCTAAAATTGGTTTAAAAGTATAACATTACATTAAACATACAGAACACACACCCAATAGAAAAGCCTGCTTGAACAAAAATGTCTTTGCCTGCCAGTGAAAAGAAAGCAGGAAGGGGGCAGCCTAACTTCCCATGGAAGGGAGTTACAAAGGGTGGGAGCAGCCATGGAGAAGGCTCTCTCTTGTGTCCTCACTAAGTGAGACTGTGATGGTGGTGGGAGACTAAGAGAAAGTCTTCCCTTGTAGATCTTAGAGTTCATATAGCAGGTTCATACAGGGTTTTTCAAATAGTGTGAATCTAAGTTATATAGGGCTGGCTTTATAGATCATGTTGATATTGTTAATAGCCTTTGAGTCAATCCTGACCCATGGTGCCCCTGTGGATGAGACACCTCCAAACACCCTGTTCTTCATGTCTGTGCTCCGGCCTTGCAAATTAATACCTGTGATCACCTTAATAAAGTTCAACAATCTAACATGTGGCCTTCCACTCTTTCTTCTTCTCTCCAGCTTTCCTAGCATTATTGTTTTTTTCCAATGAGTTGTGCCTTTTTGTGGTGTGGCCAGAGTATGTCAGCATCAGTTTAGTCATCTTAACTTCCAAAGAAATGTCTGGCTTGCTCTGTTCTAGGACCTATTTTTTGTCTTTTTGGCAGTCCACGGTATCCTCAGCACTCATCTCTAGCACCACATCTCAAAAGAATTGATTTTCTTCTTAGCCGCTTTCTTCACTGTCCAACTCTCATATCCATACATGGTAATAGAGAATACAGTGACTTGTATGAAAGTATCTTTAGTCATTAGGATCTTTTCTAGTTCTTTCATAGCAGCCTTTACCATTTCTAGTCTTCTTCTGATTTTTTTTACTGCAATCCCTGTTGTACTCTATATTTTCTCTATAGATCATGATCAGTACGATTTTAAAACACAATTAAAACACCACATTAATATAAAAAGTAAAAAAAAAAAATCCTTAAAAATACTAAGGCGCCTTACAGACGGGCCTAAGCGGCACCGTCGTTGCACCAGGAATACGCGTGAGGGGCGGCGCTTCCGGATGCGCCTTGCCCCTCGTGCGTATTCCGTATGGCAAGATGGCGGCGTCCTATACAGACGGGCGCGGCCATCTTGATGTAACGGACGCACAGCGTCCAGACGTCTAAACCCAGAAGAGCCGTCACGAGTGCGCGCTTTGGCACTTGCGGCAGCTCTTCTGGGTTGCCGGAAGGAGTGCGATTTCTGCACTCCTTTTTTGCAGCGCCGAGAAGTCGCGCGGTTTGGCTGCTGCGGCTCCTCCGCGCTGCAACCAGCAGCGGCCCAAGACCGCCCCTTTTGAGCGGTCTGTAACGGGCCTAAGTTAAATATATAAAACCATAAAAAACTTACCAAACCAACGCCCCAATAAGAAGCCTCCCTATGCACAACTACCAGTATGTATTAAAAGCCTGCTTGAAAAGAAAAAGTTTTGCCTGCTGTTGAAAAGAGAGCAAAGATGGGGCAAACCTACCCTCCTGTGGAAGGGAGTTTTAAGGGTGGGAGCAGCCACTGAGAATGTGCTCTCGTGTGTCCTCACCAATTGAGTCTATGATGGTGGCAGGACTGAGAGAAAGTCCTCCCCTGAAGATCTTAGGCCTCATTCTCACTTATATTTAAACCAGTTTGGGATTAGCCTTCACTCCGTGTTGGTAAAGTGATTCTAAAAGGTCCATCTTTCCCACTACGAAATCAAATCTTTTCTGTAATCACTTCTTTTTTGGCACGATTGTCATTCCTGCTAGTTTGTGCTGCTTCAAAATGACTATCAGTCATCTGTGCATCATGAGTGATGTAAGCTGCAGCCTGGGCAGTCCAGATGGGGAATGATAGTTTTTAAAAAAAATTAAATTGATCAAAAATTGATTCATTGGTATTGCAACTGCAAGTAGGAGAAGGCATGGCAAGGGGGAGGAAGACGCCCATGGGTCCCCTCCAGACTCCTGCCATCCCTGGACCACCCGATCCAGGCATAATAGGGGGGAGAAAGGCCCCCATGGGTCCCCTCTGGACCCTTAGCATGCTTGGATCACCTGATCCAGGCATGGCGGGGGAGAAGACCCTTACGAGTCCCCTCCAGACCCCTGCCATTCCTGGATCACCCAATCCAAGCATGGCAGGGGTCTTTAGGAGACCTGCGGGGGTCTTTCTCCCTCCCTGCCATACCTGGATCAAATATAGATTTTTTTAAAAAAATAAATTCATAGAAAATTCGATTCATTTGTTTTGCAACTACTTGCTAGCTGCAACATCAATGAATCGAATTTTCAATGAATTCTGTTTTTTAAAAACAATGCACCCATAGGTCGCAGCACAAGCAGTGCTGAGAGAGGAGAGGAAGGGC
This sequence comes from Sceloporus undulatus, assembly GCF_019175285.1. Taxonomy (NCBI): domain Eukaryota; kingdom Metazoa; phylum Chordata; class Lepidosauria; order Squamata; family Phrynosomatidae; genus Sceloporus; species Sceloporus undulatus. The sequence goes on from NC_056522.1 coordinate 212,999,681, forward strand.
TGTTTGACCATGGAACACACTCCTCGGAGCATAGTGGAGTCTCCTTCATTGGAGGTCTTCAAGCAGAGGCTGGATGGCCATCTGTTGGGGATGCTTTGATTGTGATTTCCTGCATGGCAGGGAGGGTTGGACTGGATGGCCCTTGTGGTTTCTTCCAACTCTGTGTTTCTCTGAATGGTGGATCTACCAAAAACTTAAGAGTCTCAATTTGTCCCCCCAGCTCCCCCTTTTGGCCCAAGTCTCAATTTGTCCCTCTGGCATTAGTCCCTCCCTTCCAGAATGATGCAATTCAGATCCATCGTTCCCACTTGTTGAACATGCTCCAGAATTCTTTCCAAAAAAGCCACCAAAGAACTACTGTCAGGAAAGATTGTTTTGTTTTGTTTTTGCATTTGCCTCCCTTCATCGCAATTGAAACTGATCACACCAGGATTAGAACCATTTTCAAATGGGAACGAAGATCATATAAACTAATCAGGAATTTGCTTTAGCTCGTAGTGGGAACAAGCCCATAGAGCCCTGGCAAGTTTGTATGGGGAGATAGTCTTTCAGCAGTAACAAATGCAAACAGAAGCAAACTGCATTATGTCAAGGGGCTTAGATGTGGATAGAAGCACCAAAAGGGGGAGCTGGGGGGACAAATTGAGACTTGGGCCATGAAGGTTCCTCTCCCCCCTCCCCCGCAAAGCTGTTGTCAAGTGTTTCATCTCTAGAGCAGGGGTTCCCAACTTTTTAGACTCGTAGAGCCCTTATTGTTATGGCAGAGCCCCTAGGAGGCTTACCCTATGTCTTACAAGTTAATTGTGTTTAGGAATATATATATCAAATATATAATCTTTTTAAAAACTTCATTCAATTTTTATTTCATTTTCCTGGAATGGAGTACAGCAGGGAAGTGCGTGTGGCGCCCTAAGGGCTCCTCAGAACACAGGTTGGGAATCCCTGTCCTAGGAGTTTCCCCAGCTTTTATTATAGAATCGGATGGATTAGTTGGATTGGTTTTCCTTGCTTGACATGTATAGGCACTGTTGTCTTATGGGCCTCTTTTGCAATCTAAAGTGCTTCGCTTGTCATACTTGGCAGATACAAAGGCAAGGGAGGAGAAAATGGAACACCCAAATTGGCCAGTATAGTAGACCCTTGACATCCATTGGGGTTTGTTTCCAGGAGCCCCCATGGATGCCAAAATGGTCGTCCTATTATATATAGAGGCACAGTAAAATGGTATTCCTTATAACAAATGGCAAAATTGAGGTTTGCTCAAGCTGTAGTTAAAAAATCCATGGATAAAAATCTGTGGATACAGAGGTCCGCCTGTAAATGTGGAAAGGGGCACCAGAAGGAGGAGCCAAGAGAGGCTACCAGGCAGGCCTGAGCAATGACAGGGATAGTGTATTCCTCCCTGGCTGACTGGTGAGTAATTGAGACTTGGCAGCAATCTCCCAAGAGTGAGGGTGGTCTGAGCCAGTAGGACTGAACAACCAGGCAGGCACTAATAGGGCTGATGGCGTTTGGATTCTTCTCCTTACTGAAGGATTTTGAGATATTGTTTTGTGTGGCAATAAAGGAGTTACCGAACCAGAAGTGTCTAGCTTCTCACTCTTATTCTAGTACTCAAAAGATACAGCTTTTCTTAGAAGCAGGCCCAAGGGCTGCATACACACTCAAAAGTTTGTTTGTGTTATATATCCCCCTCCAGATGATCACTCACTGCTCCCCAGTGCTGGGAAAAAAACCTGCCCCATTTTGGCAGGGACAGTCCTGGTTAATCCTCTCTCTTCCCCACTTTATGAACTGTTTTTTAAATGTCTTGGGGTCATTTCCACTACAAAAAGCTCGGAATCCTGATTTGAGCTATATGCCCCTAGTTCCCACTGGAAATCAATCCTGATCCTCATTTGATCGATTCCAGGGGAAATAAAGTGGAGCAAACGCAAAAAGCCCGGGTTTTTTTTATAGCAGTTATTTTGAGGTTCTTTTGAGAAGAATCGGTTCTGACGTGATTCCTAGCAATGGGAATGCCAGATGAGAATCCATTCTTTCTGAGGGGAAGGACAAATGGCAGAGGGTGACGCTTTGACAGATCCACCATTTCCCCCCTTGTAGTGCTGCCTGTGCGGTTGTGTTTTAGTTTTTTTAAAATTAAATTGATAGAATATGTGATTGATAGAATATGCGATTGTTTGAGTTTGTAACTACTTGCAAGGCAAGGAGGGACAAATGGCACAGGGGCGACATTTTGACAGATCCACCATCCCCCCCTTGCAGTGTTGCCTGAGTACTTGTATTTTTTTAAAAAAATAAATAAATTGATAGAATATGTGATTGATAGATTGTTGCAAAATCAATCAATCGAAAATTCTATAGTTTATTTTTAAAAAACCACTCTCCTCCCCTTCATCCTCCTCCTCTGTTCTCCCGGTGCCTTCGTTCCTTCCCCGCTTGGCTTCCCCTGCTTGACTTCCCCGGTGCCTGCTCACTGTCCCCAGCCTTGGCTCTCTCCCCCTGCAGGCTTGTGCTCTATCGTTAGCTTTCCCCATCCCCAGCTTGAAACAGCGCAAATGGGGACCCAAAAATAAATAAATAAATAAATTCAAGTGGCAAAAAAGATCCCCTTTTATAGTGAGAATGAGGGATCGTTTGAAATTGGTTACAAAGACGGAGCAGATCCGAATCACAACCCGTGTTATTCTGCCAGTTGGAATGATCCTCTAGTTTTGTGCTTCTCCTCCCACTTTTCTCCTTTGTCCTCTGCTTACCTCAGTAGCTGTAATCTGAACTCATAGTGCAAAATTTATTTGCACTCAGTTAATAGAAGAGAGGAGGCGGTCAGAATCTCGCCCTTGCCAGTGGGCTCAGGCAAAAGGAAATTGCTGCAGCCTCTCCTATGTTGTCTGTCTCATCAAAAGCTATTGCTATCTTGACTATCCTTTGATGTTGACTGGCCCCATGTGTCTCAGTTTTGATCTGTGAAATGTTGGATGGTTACGCCAATGCCCTATCCAAAAATCAAAATTAGAATGGGATGCCCACCTATTCATTTCCATCCCCCCCTTTAAAAAAGATTCCTTATCCCTACTCACTAAATACTGTAAACCTTACAACAACTCCCCCCCCCCCCGATATTCTCTACTTTTTTGGGCTTCAGCCCTCTTTTATCTCAGCCAACCAAGAATGGTCATATCATCCTATATTCAGGGAATCCCTGAATATGTGGAAGACATCAGGGCCCTTTTGCTCTCTGTCAGAGAGCTGTAAGCCCTCACAAAACTACCGGTCCCAGGGGCCCATTCATACTGCATAGACACAGTGCTATATTCCAGTTCAGCTGTTACGGCAATATCCTCTGGAATGCAGCTGTGACACAATTAAAGGGCAATATAGCATTATGCTCGTGAAATATCAATGGACTCTTGGGCAGTTAAAGTGAAATCATAGTGCTATAGTTGTGTAGTGAAAAAGAGACCCATGTTGAGGAAGTATGCCTCACACAATCTGGTCACAACAAATAAAAGTGTCTATGTATAGGGCCTATGGTTGCTTGAACATTATTGATGTTGTTGTGTGCCTTCAAGTAATTTCTGACTTACGGCAACTCTAAGGTGAACTTATGGCGGGGTTTTCATGGCAAGATTTGCTCAGAGGGGCTTTGCCTTTGCCTTACTCTAAGGCTGAGAGAGTATGACTTGCCCTAACCCAGTGGATTTCCATGGCCAAGGTGGGATTCAAATCTTGGTCTCCTAGGGTGGCAGTCCAAAGCTCAAACTACTATACCATGCTGACCCTGTGGCTTGAACATAGTGACAGAGAAAAAGTATTAAGGTACAATGGGCCCTTCCCTTATGTGGGGGATCCATTCCGGATCCTCCCGCGTAAAGGGAATTCCATGTATGCTCAAGCCCCATTCAACAGACCATATACATAACCTGTTTCTGTCACCTTGACAGACAAAAGGGATGGAGTCTAGCTAAATACTTCAGTGCTCCAGCTGGATACAAAGCTGTCATATTAATATGAATTAGGAAGTAAATAATACTTTCAGAATCCATCCTCCCTCCCAGCTCAAAACTCTAGGTAGGCCCATGGAGAATCTTTAACATCCTGATATATAGAGCAAAAGAAACAATTGTACAAATGTGTTGATTTCCATGTATGTGGTGTTTTTTAAAGTCATTGTCAGGATTTGATTAAGTAAATGATTTCTCTGCCAGTAGGAAATGGGGAACAAATGCATTTTCTTTTTACTAGTTCAGGGATAAATAATTCATGATAACTGTAGCAGTTCCAAACTCTTTGACTAACACCCAGCAGCTGTTCCAGTGGCTCATGAATAAAGGTCTGAACCTATGAATCATAGTAAATTGAATATGGTGCTTTTATTTTCAACAATAATCACATGTCAGCTTTCATAATGAATGCATGTGTTAAGTGTTTACACACCATGTTAATTATTAGAACATCACTCTCTTCTCCTGGGCAGAGGCTCTGTAATACAGTGCCAGCTGCTTTTAGCACACTAATCTGTGCAGCTGTAATGTGCCTAACATCAGTCTTCTAAAATTATCCCCATTGTTGATCATTGTTGTTCTGAACACTTTTTGCAAACAAAACAAAATCAAAAGTGTGCTTACAGTGCAGTCCTTAACCTCCTTGGCTGCCCCAGGAGGCAGGGGATAAGATAGAGCATATTTGGCCTTGTGCCGGCAGAGAAATGCTTTATCAGGGAACCCTGTTTAGCTGAACATTCCCAGATGGTGGTGCTAAAGGACTACTACTCAGACTCTTAGTTACTGTCCTTTGGTTTTTGTATATGTGTGTAAGTGTCTTCAAGTCACCTGATGACTTGTAGGGACCCCATGAATTTCATAGGGGTGTCTTAGGCAAGGAATACTCAGAGGTGATTTTTGCCAGGGCAAAATGGAGTTCTCCAGATGATGGTGGAGAGTGCAGCTCAGCCTTAGCTAGGTGTGACAGACTGGATCCAGAACAGTGCTCCTTTAATTTTAATGCTTAACAGATCCTAAAGCAGGATGAGGTACTGTAAAGCTCATCAAGTGGGATGATGGTACCTGTCCCCTGCTCACCTTCCAAACCCCAACTTTCAGCCACAGCTGTTACTTCCCAAGGTGGTTGTTGTATTTCTTAACACATTTCTTAAGGATGGAGAGCAAAGGGAAGGGGCACATACTGTGCATTCAGCAACAAGAACATAGCTGGGCGCTTATCCACACCCCCTCCTGCTGCTCTCCACCAGAGAGGGAATAGCTGTGTTGGGAAGAGGTGCTTGCCACCATGTTGGGAGGTGTCTTGTACATGTTGACATTAGCATCAAGGATGGGGAGCATGTGGGCCCCCAGAAATTGCAGTTCCCATTATCCGTTACCACTGGTTATTTTGGCAAAGGCTAGGGAGACATATAATCCTGGTGACATGTCATGCTTAGCTATTATGATTAAGTACATTAAAATCTGTGCCAGGTATTTGTTTTTCATACAGAGGAGGCAGGTAACCATGCCTGTTGGCCATAACTATGAGGCCATGTGTTCTTCCACCCTTGCTCTTGATTGTGCAGAAAGGTCTGCTTAAATACAGTTTGTCTTAATCTGAAGCCTGATCCACTTGTGCTCATCAACCAGATTGAAGATAATCAAAATCAGCTCTATCTGGAAAAAAGTTTTTATTTATCATTATGATGGTTAGTGGATGCAGAGGATAGATTACATCAAAGCAATGGTTATTTTCCACACACGTTCAATAGAACTTGAGGGAAGTTACTATCAGAAGATGAACCAAATTAAATCCTCTGTTGTCCCCACTTACATCACAAATTATTATGCTGTGGCAGCATGGCATAGTGGTTTGAGCATTGGACTAAGATTCTGGAAACCAGGGTTTGATTTCTCACTTGGCCATGAACCCCATTGGGTCACCTTGGGCAAGTCACAGTCATTCGGCTATGGCAAAGCTCCTCTGAACAAATCTTGCCAAGAAAACCCCACAATAGGGTCACTCTAAGTCAGAAATGACATGAAGGCACACATCAACAAAAGAACCAATCCACAAGGAAACAGGATTCTGATGAAGCAAAATTTATTTTCCATCCCATTCCCAGCATTGTCCATTTTACATTTTGTGTACCCTGACAGAATAGACATTTGACTGGCATAACATACCAGCCAATTGCTACATTTGTGTAACTTTGTGTACAGCAAATGGAAGTATGCTTTGGTCCTGATCCTATCGGGCATAATCTATATGTTGGAATATATCTGTTTGGTGATCTTCAGTGTCAAACTAAATGACAGAGGGCATGATGGCTGTCTAACAATTCAGTAAACTGCTCAGAAAGATAATACTCTCAATCTATGCTACTTGTGAGAGTACATATGGCTTCTAGAGGCTGAAGTTTGTAGGTGGCAATTTTATGCATAGTCAATGGAGATACATCACAGAAATCTGCCTAATATTTGCACACTACAGCTCACCCAGGGATGCTTGTTAAACCTTGCTTTAGCTCAAAAGTGTGAGGCTTTGAAGTGTCCACTGGGTGTCACTGTTGTTTCTCACTTATGGATATTAATCTATAGCAAAAGTCTCAAGTACTGTACAAGATTTCAGTAAGCCAATGTTTTTGAGTGCTCACTGTTTGACTGGCTGTAGCAGTTTTAATTTTTTATTTTTTTTTATTTTAGGACCTATAATTCAATACAAAAACCGTAAGCAAAGTTGATAAATCTGACATACTGGTCCAGGTTAATTATTCCCTCTAGTAGTGAGTTTGGGTGGCTAATAGCAATGGAAATAGTAAGAACAAAAGGCAGAATTGGCTTGCTCAGGAAAAACCCAAGCTTTGTTAAATTAAATATTAAAATAAAACGAACATCTTGCATTGACTTCTCTCACCTTAACCCAATTGGGACTGAGCATGCTCACTAACTTGGGTATTAAGTATCAGTTGAACCTTTTTGAGTAAACTCCATAAATATGGAGCTCACAAAACAAAATTCACCAATCTGAATTCAGTGTACAGCTATTATTCTATGGTTTGATAGTCACCTGCAGGCAGGGAAAATAAAAGTGCTGTAATAGGACCCTGGCAGGCCACCATGCATGGCAGTGTTTGCCTTGATAGGTCCTAACATGTGTAGACTTGGCTTGGATTCTGTATTAGGAGTGTAGATTTTGTCATTGTTCTTTGATGCTTTTGAAAAAACTGTTAGCATTTTTGATTGATTTCATTTGATTAACAAAAATACTGCATTTTGCTTTTTGTCAGAGGAGAAACTGTTAGACTGTGTTCTTTCTGCCAATTTATTATGGCAGAATTAAGCTCTAATTACAAGATGTAATTGGAGTAAACAGTAATGTAATCAGCTAAAGAGTTAATATAGTTTATTGGGGACGGTCATGAAACATTTTTTTTAAAAAAAAAACCCTACATTCCCCACCTTCTAAGCCTGCAAAAGGTGGCATTTCCATAAATGTCACAGTGACATCCATGTAACCATACTTAAATGTCAGATCAGTTTGAAAGCTTTCTTTAAAGTTTGCAAAAGAAGTGTATTTGGAGACATGGCTGTTTCACTAGAGTTTTCAATCCCTTCCCTACCATTAAAATCAAAGAAATCTTTTGGACCTGGGGGGTTTCCATGGATCCATCTTAGCTTCCAGATGTGTGGATTTATGTAAGCAAGGGTATATGAGAGGATATGTGTTCAATTCCTGGGTGTCTGAAAAACTTTTTGCTGTATACTCCAAGATATCATTTGTAGGCCTTGTTGAGAGTGACTTGCTTTGTTAGCCTAGTGTCAAGGGTGGGCAACTGCAGTAAGTCAAGGGCTAATTTTATGGTATGGGGCTCTCTTCGACTGCCAAAAAAGCAGACAAATAAAAATGAAAAAGTGGATGTCAGCCCACTTCTCATTTTGAAAACATAGATGGCACAGACCATTTCTCATTTTGAAAAGTTAGCATTTTTGTGTTAAACTTTCAGTATTTCTACTTCCCTTATTTTTATTATTATTATTATTTATAGTTTATTATTATTATAGTTTATTTTTTTAGCGCTGTAAATGTTATGCTTTGATGATGTTGGGCCCGAACAGACAAGCCAAAATAAAGCTGCTTTGGATCACTTTGGAGGTTTGCTGTTTAAATGACACACACATCTTAAGAGGCCAGAAGCTCTGCCAAAGCTGTTCACCAGTCCTTAGGACTGGAGTGTGGCTTTGGCATGGCTTCCGGCCTCTTGGGATGTATGCATCATTTTTTTAGAGTTTTATTTTCTTGAATTGTGTATTATTATGGATTGTTGTATTGTTGTATTGCTGTTACACTCTATTGTATTTTGCTGTATTATGTTTATTTAATATTGTAATTGCTGTTATTGTATTATTGTATTATTGTATATTGTATAATTTTGCATTATTGTGATTGTATTGTTCTATATTTTGTACACCGCCCTGATGTTCCGAAGGGCGGTATATAAATAAATCTTTTATTATTTATTATTATTATTATTTAAACAGCATACCTGCAAAGTGACCCAAAGCAGCTTTATTTTGGCCTGTATGTTGAGGCCTGTTATTAAGCATCAGTCCCATTAAACATCTATTACAATTTTATTTTAATTCAGTAAAAATAATACTGTGGAAAATGTACACACACATATAATTTTCAAAGTGACACTTTTGCTCTAAGGTTTTTTCATCTCATCTGAGGACCACAGAAGAGGGTCTGGACCTTGAGATCTAGGAACCTTAACAGACAGTTATTATAGTACGCCCTTGCCTTATGTGGGGGATCTGTTCTGGAACCACCACCACCTTGCATAAGGCAAATAGCGTGTATGCTCGAGCCCCATTGAAAATAATGGGACTCATGCATGATGCACGGTGTGTGGTGCTTGCCATTGTTAGAGCCGTGTAAAAGGCACCCACGTATGATGCGGGCGCACTGTACCATCTTTCCTTTGGTCACATTAGATAATTTACCAAGTTTGGTGGCTCTGTGAATATGTACAGGGATTAATACAGCATAATGGGCAACAAATAGATAGACAAAAGACTTTTAATTTGTGTGTATGTGTGTGTGATGTTCTCAAGCAGTTCTTTGCAGGTACAGAATCACCCCAGCTCTACATAGATCCTGTAGATGTAGAGTTGCTGCCTCAAGCACCATCAAATTAAGTCCTAAGTATAGATTATGATAATTTATGCATGAGTACCAAATAGAGATCCAGGCACTGGATTTCCAACCATCATGAGGATCTCAAATTTTCCCCTTCTCCTGAGTAGAACCAGCCAGTTTAATTGCTGTCTTTTAACTGTTTGAAAATTGGCATTTGCAGCTGCTACACTTGTTAAGTTGGGTGACATGTATCAATTCCTGAAATGCAACACAAGGTATGCTAATACCAGTGTGGTTAGATTTACTTTTTCTTTTATTATACAGAGAGAATAATAGAAGACCATGAAATGATGATTGAGGTTCAGTCAAAATGGAGAATTGAAGATGGCAATCGATTTTATTTTAGAAAAAATTATGCCAAATACGAGTTCTTCAAAAACCCTGAGGTACGTCTTTCAGAAACCCTGAGATTGTATCTTAATGTGGTTAAATTAACCCACCTCACTCATAAGGGTGGATAAACATCAGTTACACCCTCCAATGAAAACCAGACTAATGCCAAGAAAGTTTTGCCTGCCTCACCCTAACTTTATATGGATATAATCCTAGCCACTTAAGGTCCATGGCTACAGAAATAAAGCCCTTTTGTGAGCTGTTTAGCCTTACCTGTCAGAGAGCTCCACCAAACTACAAATCCCAGGCTTCCATAGCTTTGAGTGTCAAACTATTTAATTCCTGCAATGTGGCAGCCTTGTGCCTCACTAGGTAAGAATATAATATAAATATAAATATATATCAGTGAATGAATTGGCAGAGAAATTTTGACTCTACTGAGTTTCTCTTGTGTTCTTTCTGTTTCATTAGGTTTAATTTTCTGTGGTTGGATTATTTGTCCATCTTGCCCAGTTGTGTTGATGGGTTTCCATCTCTTCCCCATTTTTAACTAGAGATGATGTAGACTGAACCTTAGTTCTTCTGCATGCATGTATTCTGCCATGAACATTCTCTTTAAATTGTTCAGGATCTGTATGTTTTCCTCAAAGGCAAATTATTCTGGGTTTTTGTCTTATGTAAGCAAAGATGCCATAAGCCTTTCATTTCAGGCAAAATGGCTGCTGATATGTTTTGTGTGAAAATAGCCAAGCTTGGAAACATTACCTTTTGGTCCCCAAGTCTCAATTGTATTATTAAAAAGTAGCATTTCTAAGCCATAGTAAAAAGGCAGCTATAAATAAACTTAATTGTTTTTAGAGAAACGTCATCAGAATCTGCACTAACTCTGTGAAATTTCTACTCAATTCCCCAGTTATTTTTTTTTTTATTTAACAGAATTTTTTCCCTGAACATCTGGTGTCCTTCTCAAATGAAATCAATGGATCAATGAGCCAAACACAGATATTACAGGTAAGATATCGACATTTAGAACAAGTTCATCTAAAAATCCCAAACATTGCCTTTCTGGACAAAATGATAGGTTTAACATGGCATAGTGATGATCTAGCAATGTGCAAAGGAATGACATACTTTTCATTTCTCTGCATGAGTGCTTTTAAAAGGAAAACTTTAAAGAAAAATGGAACAATGGTACCTTCTCCTTTTTAATGTAAGTTCAGGAAGTCTGCTGAACATGGTTTAACAATAACTTGCATAATATTTCTTTACTGGAATTAATTGAATGAGAAGATCACCACACTTCTCTTGGTTATTCCTTTTAAAAATGTGTGGTTGAAAACTAATATTGGGCACATATAGACAGGCCAAAATAAAGCTGATTCAGGTCACATGAGGTATGCTGTTTAAATGACACACACATCTTAAGAGGCCAGAAGCTGCATCAAAGCTGCGCCCCATTCCTTAGGACTGAAGTGTGGCTTTGGCACGGCTTCTGGCCTCTTAGGACGCATGCAACAGCATACCTCCAAAGTGACCCAAAGCAGCTTTATTTTGGCCTGTCTGTATGGACTCAGTGAAACTTATTGGTGGATATTTATGAGAAGTATTTAGTTTGAATAAATACATAAAGCTCAGTGTGGGGGCTAATGCTTGATTTATTGATATATAGGCCCTTCTTATACACGGATTTTTTATACACGGATTCAAGCATCCACGGTTTGAAAATGTTCCAAAAAAGTATAAATTTCAAATATCAAACCTTGATTTTCCATTTTTTATAAGGAACACCATTTTGCTATGTCATTATATTTAATGGGACTTGAGCATCCACAGATTTTGTTATCCACGGGGAATCATGGAATGAAACCCCAGCGTATAACAAGGGTCCACTGTAGTTTTGCCTATGTTGCATGTCCTATTCAGCATATGACTAGTTGAGAATGACTTTATAAAATATTATAGGTGTTGGCCCTGTGAAATATTTGGTCAGAGTTGTGGAAAAAATTGATAAGTATTTGAAACATTTCATAAGATCAAGCAGAAAGAGGCTTGTATAAACTACCAAAAAGCCAGTTAGCTGTTGTTTTGTACTTTTGACATTAAATTATAAATGGTTACAAGCAATTGTACTGAAAGTAAGGGTTGACAAACCTATGAGTCTTTTGTGAAAGCAAGTAGTTGGACACCAGCAAAGCCAGTGTTCAGGCTTGATAAAAAGTCTCATTCTGGAATTTTAAAAAGTCTACTGGTTCTCCTAAAACTGTTATGCAAATACTTTTGCTTATTTATGACATCTTTTATACCACCCTCAAAAAAATCACCTGGGTTATTTTCAGCATTTAGAAATATATCATATATAAATCTACATATATGTGAGAAGATTGAATGTATTCAAGAGACTGAATGGTTCCTCTGTGTTTTTAGTGATTACACAATCACAGCTTAATTCTTGTTTCATTTTGGCTTTGGGCTCATTTGGAATCCTCATCCCTTGGGTCCAACAAGCTTTGCAATATTCAAGTCATCACAGGGAAAGGGCAGCAGAGAGATTTTTTTTAAAAAAAGCAGCAGAAGAACGTTTACATGAAGAAACAGCATTCAGCTTATGATGCGGCTTAACAATATGAGCTGACCAAGTCCAGAACTTGTAAGAGGTACATTTTGGGGGAAATATAACTCCCAAAATCTCCAAACTAGCATGCCCATAGTGGTGAAGCCATGGGATTTCAGGGAGCTGTAGTACAAAAAAGTATTTTTTCCAAGTTCTGATCAGGTTTATTATCCTTTAGAAACTGAGAAATTATCGCATCCTTCCATCAGATGCTTACAACACAAAATTCCAACGCTACTGTCAGTCAAATTAACAGCTGAGCACACTAGCTTTTCAGGGATCGTACTTGTAGCCTGTCAACCCATCCTGAAGCTCTGCTAGAACTCCCCAGTGTGTCCAAGGAGTTGCTGAATAAGGGGACATTCCAGTGGAATTTAAAGATTTTTTTTTATTCTTCCTTTCAGATGTTTTTAAGTACCAGTACATATCCTGAAATTCATAGTTATTTACATGCTAAAGAGCAAGGGAAAAAAAACTGGAAAAAGATGTACTTCTTGTTGCGAAGATCTGGTCTCTATTTTTCCACGAAGGGGACATCAAAAGTAAGACTATCAAATGATAAACAAGTGCTAGTTTGATATCTTAGTGCCTCTTAAATTCCATGTGCAGTAAGTGTCATTTTGTCCTCAACTTTGTCAAGTTTTTTAAATGAAAGCATTTCTTTGCTCAGTAGAAGTAGTAATAGTTGTCATAGCTGAAGCAGGGTGGAAAGATGTTGTGGGTATGTCAGGCAAGAAATGGGAAAGATTTTCTCACTATAACTGGAGTAAAGGAAAGCCATTTGTTTAACTTGTAAAGCTGATGAATAAATGGAATTTTTAATATGCCATTTCAAATACATTAATGTTGTTACTTGTGAAACATGGAAGGCTTCTTTCAAATCACACTGGTGATTAAATTCATCCTTCTGTGGTCTCTGGGTGGCTGTCCCAGGAGATGTCAGTCTAAAAATCCTGCAAGTCTCAACTAGAGTTACATCAATTGGATCAGTTGTTGGGGGCCAACAGATGAAAATTACTTCATTCACTTGAGGCTCTTCTGCACCATGGAGTATTTCTTATCCTGTGCATTACCCCAGAGTAGGGAAACATTGGCCTACAAGTACCAAAATCCTTCCTCATTGGCCATGCAGCCTTAGTCTTAGAGGGGCTGAAGGAAGGACCAGGCTTTCCTTATTGCTGGTATAGGTGTTAAGAATGATGGAGGATTTTCCACTTTAGAATTCATTGTTTGCTAGTAAGTTGCCCTATGCTTAGAGGTATCTTTCTTTGATAATTTAAATGCTCTTTTTTGGAATCATATATTTTATTCTGCAAATTGGTCATTTTCCTTTATGAGGTATTGATTTTGTTAAAAAAGCAAAATCACAAAGTCCCTAATAGTTTAATGTTCCTCTTCATTTTAGGAGCCAAGGCATCTACAGCTTTTCAGTGAATTCAGCAGTAGTGACCTATATATGTCTTTGACATGCAAAAAGATATCTGGAGTGCCATCCAGCTTTGGGTTCTGCTTTAAGGTAAATGCTTAGCACTTTAATAAAGGATAACATATTTGGGGGAGGCAAGGGGGACAATTCTTTCTATATTTTTCTGAACCAGAAAATAACAATGTTGATGATGATAATTATGATGTTTTGTTTCATGAAATAGGAGAATTAGTGGCCTTTATTTCAACAGGTATTGCCTCCAAGATATGAATTAATGCTAAACAATATGCTGTGGCCTTCTAGCCTCACAAAGCAGGAGGAGCCAGAGACCTGAAACAGCTTTATGCAGAAAGCGAACAAAGTAGGACCTGCTGGATGACAGCAATTCGCTTGCTTAAGGTAAAGAATTTTCCCCTGTTAAGTGTTTTCACGAGTTCTTTCTTTGGTTGCTGTATACAAAGGGCCTCATCTCTTTCCTTAAGCCACAAAGCCAGAAGTGGTATTTTGAGCATGCACATGCCCTTGAGTTCTGTTTTGAGTGGAATGGAGAGCCAGCATGGTTTAGTGTTTTGATTGTTTGACCAGGATCCCAAGATCCCAAGATTTGTACCTGACTCAAGCCAAGGAAACCCACTGAGCTACCTTGGGCAAGTCATATTCTCTTGGCCAAAGAGAAAGGCAATGACAAACCTCCTCTGAATAAATCATGCCAAGGAACCTACACGATGGTGGCACCTTATGGTTACGATGTTGGAAATGACTTGAAGGCACACAACAATTAAAAAGGCCTTTTGATTCTGTTTAATTCCCAAGTCCCTTTCACAAGTACATCACTGTAGCCTGACTGCCTCCTGTGGAATCCTGGTGTTTGTAGTCTGGTCAGAGGCACCAGAGGAGCTCACCGACTGATGGTTTGAATTGTCTCCTCCCCTAAACTACAAGTGTCAGGATTCCATAGGATGGAACCATGGCAGTTTAAGTGAAATCATGGTGCTATAATTGCATAGTGTGGAAGGGTCATTCAGTAGGCATTCCCGATATGTACAGTGGATCCTTGTTATACGCTGGGGTTTGGTTCCAAGATCCCCCGTGTATAACAAAATCCGTGTATGCTCAAGTCCCATTAAGTATAATGACATAGCAAAATGGTGTCCCTAATAAAAAATTGAACATCAAGGTAAATTTATACTTTTTGGAACATTTTCAAACCATGTATGCTTAAATCCGTGTATAAAAAATCCGTGTATAAGAAGGGCCGACTGTACATACATGTTTACCACAGCTTTCAGTTGACCATTTGATGTTACTCAAACCCTGCTTCTCACTCAGAGACTTAGGGTAACTATAATTGTGTACTATGAAATGGCCCCTGGAGCATGGGGCTTTGGGAGCAGCTATTCCAGTGGACTGCACTATGCACAACAGAAGCCTTTGTGTTCATTCTTAGCCAGAAAATCACCATGAAATTCCTGCACTCTTGTAATTTACCCAGCCTCTAACAAATTGCCCTGCCCCATGAGCTGTTCTTTCTCTTTGGGGTGGGTCCTTGGGCATAAACAAATGGCAGTATGTGTAAAGGAGCTTTGATGTGACACGTTCGTGGCTATTGCCCCCCACCCTCCCAAAAAATTCACAATAAAACTCAACAAAAACAGCCCCAAAACAGGAATGGGCAATTGTAGCTACATCCACACTGCAGAAATAATACAGATTGACACAATGTAGCTGCCATGGCTCAGTGCTATGGAATTCTGGGAATTCTTGTTTTATGAGACATTTAGCCATCTCTGTCAGATAGCTCTGGTGCCACAACAAACTACAAATCTCAGAATTCCATAGTATTGACCCATGACAGATAAAAGTGGTGACACACTGGATTATTTCTGTAGTGTGGCTGCAGCCTATGACTTGGTAAATGGTTTGTGGACTTAACTACCTAATCCCTCACTATTGGTTATGCTGGCTAGTGCTGATGAGAGTTGTAGTCCCAAAACAAAAGTATTTGTCAGGTAAATAATCCAGAACATCAAGTTGCAGTCCTAACGATTTCAAAATATGATGGCATCACATAAGACAGACTTCCACAAGAACTAACTGCATCTCAATGATTTCTGCATATGTGAATAATGGAGAACACTGGAAGGAGTCAGCTACCAGACTTGGTACACGCCTATAGGACACTTTGTTCCCTTAAAAAATTGCCAACTCAGACTTAACTCTCAAGAGGCCATTTAGGGTCCTTTTAGTATATTAAACATGATCCTTCCTTCCTATGTCTACCTTAGCCTGTCAGTATTTTGGCTGGCTATTTTTTGTGTTAGTATACTTTTATGATTCAGGTTATAGGACAGCTTTCATTTCCTTTGGTCATATGGGTTTATGTTGTTGCTTCAAACTAGATGTAATCTCTTAGTTTTTGTCAATTGATTGCCTCAAATCCAATTTGTAACTTGTAAAGGTTGTTCCTCTCTGCATTCTCTCAGTATCTGCTCAAGAAGGCTGGAGAACCATCCAGAGCAAAATTTCTGAGTGGAGTGGGAATGGGGAGAAGGCTGGGGGTGGGGAGAGTAGCTGCACTAGGATGGCAGGGGTAAATTGTCTCTTCTGAGACTCATTGACAAGCTTCTCTCAGAGTGAGAGATGGTACCCTGGCCATGATAATGATGGTGTTCTCGTTGTACATTAATAACCTGCTTGAAAATGTAATTGAAAAAAAATGTTGTGAAGATGAGTTGAAGAATATTTCTTTATAAGATGAACTACTTTTTGAAATAAAGAGAACAAGAATGGGCACAAACCTTCTAGCAGATCAGCAATAAGGCAAGTGAAGGTGAAATTCAGACACAGTCACTTGAATCCTAGATTGCTGATTTTTATTTCACATGAGGGTAGTTTCTGCCAACTTGTCCACAGCCTCCTGCTGATCTGCTGCTCCCTGAAAATATTGTTCTGAAGGATGCCACAATCTCCAGGAAATGAGTTGGGGTGGGGGTGGGGGCACTGAGTGCTACAGTGGCAGGGTTGGCCTGTTATTTTGCTGTCTGTGGAGAGCCAGCTTGGCATAGTGGTTTGAGTGTTGGACTGTGGCTCTGGAGACCAGGTCTCAGTTCGCATCTCAGCCATGAAACCCACTAGGTGACCTTGGACAAGTCACATGCTCTCAGCCTTAGGGGGAGCCAATGGCAAACTTCTTCTGAAGAAACTTGCCAAGAAAACCCCATGATAAGCTTACCATAAGTCGGAAACAACTTGAAGGCACAAAACAACAACAAAGTGAAGGAGAAAATTGCTTCCTCTTTTCTAATCCATGTGCAGAAGCTAACAGAAGCCAACTATTAAATTGTACTTCAACATTCGTGATGGGATAGCATCCACCAGCACACTTCAGTCAGCAGGCTAGTTTAGCAAACCTGGGGCAAATTGTGTTAGACAAACCATTCTGTCTTCCAGCAAAGGAGAAACAGCTGGTTGTTGTTGTTGTTGTTGTGATAATATGGAAGCCCTGCTGTCCTCCAGCATCTCCTGCCCAAGGTGATGACTATTAGTATAGTTACCCTTGTGCACAGAGATGAGGAGACTGTGCCTTGGTTTGATCCATCCATTAAAATCATTCATAATTCCATGTAAAGGAATGTTGGCATTCTTCTCTACTAGAGCAAACGTAGTTACAGACCAGGTACTTGAAACCTGCAATTATTCCAAGAACCAAAGACTGCTAATCCATGTTTATGTTTATCATATTCAGAGTTCAACCTTAATTCTTCTGCTAGCCACCTATAAGTTCACCCCACTTTTTTCTTTACTTTTTAAAATAATGCATTTTTAAATGAACTGACAGAATAACCTATGTCAATTAGACCTAAAGGAGAGGTTTGACTGGGAATTCACAAAGTAACTTTTGAATGTACTGGAACAAAATACAGTGGTACCTCGGGATACGAAATACCCAGGTTACGAATTTTTCGGGATACGAAAAAATCCCATAGGGAT
Source organism: Sceloporus undulatus (assembly GCF_019175285.1). Taxonomy (NCBI): domain Eukaryota; kingdom Metazoa; phylum Chordata; class Lepidosauria; order Squamata; family Phrynosomatidae; genus Sceloporus; species Sceloporus undulatus. The sequence continues at coordinate 213,017,230 of NC_056522.1, forward strand.
TTATTGTTTCGGGTTACGAAAGTTTTTTCGGGTTACGAAAAAACTCCGGCGCTATTTTAAATGGAGCCGCGGCGGAGCCGCGGCTTTTTCCCCATTAGCGCCTATGGGTTTTCGGCTTACGAAGGCTTTTCGGGTTACGAAAGCGGCCGCGGAACGAATTATTTTCGTAACCCGAGGCACCACTGTATAAGGATGCATCTAAACTAAATTCAAGATCAGTGTCAGAGCACCGGCTTTCAAAGTGTGAAGGGGAAGCATTTAAAATAGGCAGTTGAGCCATGAGTTGTACTCAGATACACTCCAGTTTATTTCTTGATAGAAAGAAAGTGTCAGTTTAATGCTACCTTGTTACTGTCTATAAAATACAAGTGCTTGTTGCCCTTTTGTTGTTCCTGTTGTTGCTTGAGTCAGTGAAAAAATGTTCTATAATAGTTTGCTTTAAAAACAATATTGACAAGCTGTATACTTCCTTAGGGACCTTCCTTCAGGTACATTGAAGCTTGCTGTGTCTCCATGTAGCCTTGCTTCTATCCATATAGTCTGCTTGTCAAAGGATAAGAGCAAATTTGGAGAGCATTGGGTTGAGTTTGTTTGTTTGTTTGTTTGTTTGTTTTTTGGTCTTAATTTAGAGGGCTAGAGAATTGTTGATTTAGATACTAATTTGGTTTGAAGGAGACAGAGAGGCTCACATTGCATTGTTTTGATAATCTCTGCTTGTAATGTCAATGACATACTTTTCATCACTTTAAGAAATGGCATTTAGTTCAGCAATGCCATGCAAGAAAAATCACTGGCATCCAGAGTCTATGAAATGATGAAAAGCACAGGTGCAAAGTTGGCTCACTTTGTGGTTGGCAAATCCCACAGCTAAGTACTTCCCTATTCTTTACATTACATTCTAATGGATACTTGTTTCTTTGTTTGTAGTATGGAATGCAGTTATACCAGAATTATATGTATCCCTATCAAGGCAGAAGTGGGTGCAGTTCCATTAGCACACCTGTGGTAGGTACTGTTGAAATCCCTTTAAAGTGACACTGAGACTGCTGTGTAGTGTTGCCGCTAAAGCACTGATTTTTAATGTCATGAGGGGCAGCCAATTATTGTTTAATTTGCCTTTATTGTAAGTTTTTTATTAACATGACGGTGCCTTGGGTACAAAAATGTCTTAGTTCCTCTCAGTTATCATGGTTTGCTTTCTTAGGTGGCAAAATATCTGGACCAGCCTGGCCTTGCTTTTAATATGAAGCTCAGCTCAATATATATGAAACATGATTGAACTTGCTTCTTCGTTTCCCCTAGCCACTAACCATGCTTTTGACAGTGTTACATCATCATGCCATAATTTATTGCTGGAACACTCTGTGTTCCATAGCAACTAAACTGTTATGTTCCTCTTATTTGAATTCATAGTAATACAGTAGTCATTGTTAAAGTAACAACATTACCTCTGAGTGAACCGTAATGTTCAAGATCATGGGAGCGTATCTCAGCTTGACATAGAGACACCTGCATTTCTTTATTTTTAGTAGCCAATCAGCCTAATCAGAAAAGTAATTCTGAGTTCTTTATACACAGAAGAGGCAGCATACTGAAATTTTTCCATGCAGATGTTTTAAGACAAAATCAGCAAACCCATGGCTTAGCAGGTGTTGGACTATAATGGTCAAAGCTTATTCCTATTGGTCATGATGGATGGAGTGGATGGTCATTGAAATTAAAATGTTCTGGAGAGCCTCAGGTTCCCCATCTCTTCTTTAAAGAGAAGTATTTTATAATCAATTAGTTATATGGTTAATAATAAACTATAAGAATCCATCATATTAAATTTTTTACTGTTGCAGCAAGAGAAAGAGCCAGACCAAGTAGCTGCCCAACATATGTTATTAATTGAACCACATTAGCTATTGTCCCCAAAATGTTTCAAATAAGCACTCCTCAAACAAGTTCTTGTTCTTATTTCTTCTCTTCTGCCAGCCCTGGCTTACCACAGTTGTTGGTGCCTTTGGAAACCTATTTATCAGTTTTTAACATTAATGACTACAAAATCATGCCTCTAAATATTCAAACAGAACTGTTTTAGGATCTAATGACAGACAGGCAATTATAAGCCCCATTATAAATGGAGTATCTTTTTCTGATCTTGATAACTAAAATATCCTTTAGGGTCGGGGACTCATCATGTGTGTGCAATATATTTTTTTTCTTATCCTTCATTTCCTTTCCTGCCAGCTAATCAATAGATCCAAAGATTATTATTATTGCTCTGAAAGTGTCTTAGAAGGTGTCAAATGCTATTTTAAAAAACAAACAAAACATAAAACAAAAGATATGTTGTGAAATGTTTTGTTTAGATTAGCTACTCCTAATCTTATGCTTTCCAGAAGCATTGAGCTGGTATTCCCTTTGTCCACATACTCTGCCACATCTGGAAACCACAAAATTGGCAATGAAGGTTGGGTTGTTTGATTGACTGATTGACTGACTGACTGATTTATATCCCACTTCCCCCCTAAAATGTGGGACTCAGGGTAGTGTGCAACAAAATTATACACACACACACACACACTTAAAACATTACACCATTAAAAACTATATTGTTAAAATACAGCTGAATTTAAAACAATTTAGAAACAGTTCTCTGAAGATGTCAACCACAGATGCTTGTGAAACGTCAGGAATAAACACTTTCAGAACATGACGACATGGCCTGAAAAACCCACAAAAAACTAATTTAAAAACACATGAGTGCAAATTGGCAGTTAGTCAGTTGCCAAAAGTCCACTTGAATAAAACTGTCTGCTAGTGGAAGGACAACAGGAAAGGAAGACCAGCCTAGTTTCCCTTGGATGGGAATTCCACAGTCTGTGAGCAACCACCAGGAAGCCTCATTCTTACATCCCCACTAAACTTGTCTCTGAGAGTGGTGGGTGAGAGCCACATTAAAATGCTTTATATATATATATATATATATATATATTTCTTTTTGTAGAGAAGTGTTTCAGAGAATTCTCTGGTGGCCATGGACTTCACAGGACATAAATCCAGAGTTATTGAAAATCCAACAGAAGCCCTTTCGGTTGCCGTTGAAGAAGGATTGGCATGGCGGGTATAAACCTTTTCATCTTACATCATTTCTGATTTGTATTTTTGTTGAGAATATTTAGAAATGTTTCTTTCTTCCCATGTAGAAAAAAGGGTGCTTAAGACTCGGCACACACAGTAGTCCTACCACTTTGCAAAATGCCCCATCAAATATAGGTATGTGCCATTCAGTGGGATGGTAGAAAGTAATGGTGTTGCCTTTTGCTAAAATCATATTGGTAATATTTTCCCTCTGTTGATGATATTTTTAGCCATACACAGTTCCCAGCCGTGGTTCCACCATAAGATATCAAGAGACGAGGCACATCAGTTGATATTAAGACAAGGACTGGTGGATGGGTAAGATATTTACCTTTATTATTATTTTTTAATTGGGTGTTACTCAGCAATTACTGTGACGGGAGAGTGAAATCTGATGCAACCAGAAGATGGAATCATGGTGACTGCTTTAAAGCAGAGGTGAGCAAATTGTAATCCTTATCCTATATTCATACTCCTCTGGCCCAGTTTTAGGAGCCCTCTTCAGGTGGTCATTTCAACTTCTAAAACATGACATATGTCTTCCCACAGGAGTCTACTGGGTGGAAAAGAAAGAAAGGAGAGACAGAGAAAAAGGGATTTCATAGATGGAATGGTGGCCCTGCCCATTCCTGGTACAAAGCTTAGTACTGTATATCTCTTGACTGATACATCTGTCTCACTGCTCCTACCAAGTCAGTCTTCTAGAAAAATATTTCACTTTGCTAGAATTCAGTCTCCTATCACAAACTCACCTACCATTACTGTATTTTATTTGTTTATACCCCACCTTTCCTGGGACTCTTATTTTCAAAAACAATTTACTTATGCAAGTGTGGGTGCAGGAGGGAGGAGCTGCATTTGGAAAAGCCAATAAAACTCACTTGTGCTCACTGAACTAGTTTCATACTCTTTGCACCCAGTCAAGTCAGGCAAATAGATTACAAGAACAATGTCTAATATGCTTCAAGGAAATAACATGCTAGTCTGTTAAACCATAAAAAGGAGGAGAGAGAAAAAACGGCACATGGAGAATCTAGCAACACCATGAAGACCAGATGATTTAGTTCAGCATGAGCTTCTATATTTCAGTCTATTTCAGCAGCACTTCATAAATGTATCTGGAGAAGTGAACTGAAATCCATGAAAGCTCATGCAAAAATATACCTATTTTAAATGTCTAATACTGAGGAAGATCAGATTCAGATTTAATAAGACTATTATGTGTTTCAGATTTTCCCCCCCATTTTACCAATGGAGAGTTTCCTTAGTAGAAAAATAAATGTGTGTGTTTGTGTGTATGCACACATTAGAATCATGGAATCATAGAGTTGGGAGAGACCACAAGGGCATCTAGTCCAACCCTCTACCATACAGGAAAACACAATCAAAACACTCCCAACAGATGGCTATCCAGCCTCTGCTTAAAAACTTCCAAAAAGGAGACTCCTTCACACTCCGAGGCAGCGCTGAACAGCTCTCATATACATCTGTACACACATGGCACATACACGCTTATGAAGGGCACATAAAGCACTTTGTATGCACACAAAGGCGGGTTACAAACGGCCCTCAAGGGGCCGTTTTCCCGCCGCCGCCATTCGCTGCGCAGGGAAGCCCCAGCTGCCAGACCGCGAGGCTTCCCTGCGCAGCAAAAAAGGAGCAGCAAAATGCCGCTCCTTTTTTGAACGCGGAAGTGGCGCCACGAGGGGTGGAGTGCGCCCTCGCGACGTCACTTCCGCCGCGACACGTCTGGACGCACAGCGTCCAGTACGTCAACATGGCGGCGCCCATGTGGATGGGCACCGCAAAAAAGTACGCGCTCTGCGCGTACTGGGAGGAAGGGCCGTCAGGAAGGTAAGAACCTTCCTAACCCTAATACGGCCCTTCCTAACCCTAGTACGCGCGGAGCGCGTACTTTATGGCGGTTTGTAACCCGCCAAAGTGATTTCTGTATTTTTCAGGAACATATTTTCTGTAAGCAGAGTGTAAGTTGTGTTCTTGGTAAGTTCTTCCCTGCATGGGAGTTCCTTTCCTCCTGAGATCTGGCTTCTTCCAGGAACCATTCTATGAAATGTTTCTGCCTGAGACAAGGAGCAGTATCCTTCTCCCAGTTTCGTGTGCAAAAGCCAACTAACTGGCCAGCTATTAGAATCTTATGGCAACACTGAGTGATAGGAATACATTCTCTCATTTCATTTTAAAAATATTTTTATTCCAAGTTAACACAAAACAGTACAAATTAAACACAACAACCACACTTCGTAAAACAACAGCCAATATATAGAATAACTTCTGCTTTTTATCTCTCTGGTTTCTTTTTAAATTATTTTGTTTTCTTTTTTATAATTTTACTCCCTCCTAAATTCTTTATTTCCTTTTCTTTCTAATTTCTTCTTCACTTTCAGTATTAGGTTTATGCATTTACCTTATTACAACCTTTATAGTACTTTAATTCCTTAGTTCAATTATCACAAAAAATAACCGTTGTCTTACACCAATTGTCTTTTCAAAATTCTATCAGCTCATACTACTCTTCTTCCACTTTAGGAATCTTATCCTTCTTAATCATTATTGTCAACTTATCTGTACTTATCACATCATATAACATAATCAGCCAGTCCTTCATTGTTGGTATCTCCAAGTTTTTTCAACAACACAATAAACTATCCTAGCAGTGGTAGCATATATAATAAAAATTTAAAATATCTTTTCTCTATCTTGGCAGCCAGCATATGCAACATATTAAGTAAAAACATTTCTGGACATATGGGAATTTTTATATTCAATATTTTTGCAATTGTATTATGAATCAGTAACCAAAATGTTTTAACCTTAGGACACAACCACCACATAGGATAATAAGTGCCTACATTAGTACATTTCCAGCACTTTGAGTCCACTGTCTTACATATTTTAGCCAACCTTAACACTGTAAAATGCCGTCTAAATAGCATTTTGTAGACATTTCTCTTCATATTATATCTTAATGTAAATGTTATATTTACCTTCCAGACCTTTTCCCATTGTTCTAAATTTACTAGGTGACCTATGTTTTGTGCCCATTGAATCATTCCTTCCTTAACCATTTCTTGCTCTTTATTCCATTCCTGTAATTTAAAAAAAAAATTATTTGTGTCTTCACGCATCAGTATTTTTTCCAGGTCTGATTTATCACAGTCAAAACCATATAACTTTTTGTCCATCAAGTATCTTTCTTTCAGTTGCTGTATAAAAACCATTGACATCCCTTGTCACCTTCTTCTAAATCCTGTCTAGTTTTGAATGATACCCTATCACTATATTTCTTTATTAGGTCTTTATAAAAATACCATTTTTATTAGTAGCTCTCCATCTCCCATAAACGTTTTTATGCGGGGATATCCACAACGGTGTTCTAATATATCATTTCCTTTTATGTTCAGTGGCTTTCTCATGTAATGATCCTTAAACTCTTTATCTTTATATTTTCATACCACAAGTAGGCATACCATCCAAAGTACATATCTGTTTCTTCTAGATTTAATATATCTTCTTTTTTCAGCCTAATCCATTATGTTAACTAATTCAAAACACATACCTCATAGTATGTTTTTAAATCTGGTGAACCCAAACCCCCTCTATCTCACCTATCCTGCATAGTTTTCCATCTTATCTGTGTTTTTTTTTTTTACTTTCCCAGATGAACTTGGAAATGGTTTTATTCCAATTCACAAAAGGTTTATCATTCATAACAATTGGAATGTTTTGAATTAAAAACAGCATCTTTGGCAGTACCAAAAGATTGTAGGGTCAGCTCAAGGTATATGAGGTAGACCAGGTGGCACTTGCAGCACCCAGCAGCTTTCATTTGACTTTGCCTAATGGTAGGGCTGGCTGAGTAGGGAGTGCTTCAATAGCTCTGGTAGTACAAGGTTGATATTTTGTGACCTGCAATGTGTATGGATTTTATCTTTCATAATTCACTGGGAGAGGAGAGAAGCAACTTCGGTAGTTCTCAGTCCAGAGCTCAAGAAGGTGAGGAGTCAGTAGCCAGGAAAAATAAGTGAGGTGGAAGAGTGTGCAAAACAGTAGTCAAGATCCAGTTCCAAGGGTCCAGAAAGCAGAACAGAGTCTCTGAGCTAGTTTGGGTGTCTTTTCCACAGAGTGGGAGATAGATGCTGCTTCCAACATGACCAGTGTTTGCTGCTAGCCTTCTCTAGACCATCTGATGGTTCAATGAGAATGGCTGAGACATCACCGCCTGAGCTACAGGTGTGCCAAGCCCCTCCTCAGTGCTCTTCTATCACTGTTATCCCAGAGGGAGGTATAACATGTTGCTACTTCCTCTTTATTTTTTATTTTTTAAAATATCATCTCATATATTTTGGAAGTAAGGCCTTTATGGGTATGACAATGTATAAGTTTTATTTGTCACATTTTTATCCCATCTTTCTTCCAATTTATAAACAAAAGCAACACACCTCACACTCCCTGGCAGTTTCCATGGATGATTTACATTTAAGCAGTGATCTGCCCAATGCTGCCTTAAACCCAGCAAGGTTGCTATATCATCTTCCTCCAGTTGGTGCCTTGGGTGGAATAATGTTAATTGCATTAACTTTGTCAAAAAAAGGTAAGGCAACAAGACTACTGCCACAGACAAATATTTATACTTTCCAACGTTCATTGTTTAACTTCAGACTTACTAGAAAGTCAGTATTGCCCCACTTACAAAGTGCTTGATGACATCTTCTTCCCCCTTTCTCCTTCTTCCTTTAGAGTTTTCTTGGTACGGGATAGCCAAAGTAACCCCAAAACCTTTGTTTTGTCATTGACGGATGGATTAAAAATAAAGCACTTCCAGATTGTGCCAGTAAGTATACCACAGGGCTGATATAGTTCTGCCCATGTCAAAGTGAGCATTGTGGTAATTTGTTCTATTTATTATGATTAAAACTGGTTATTTTACAACTTTCTATGGAAGCAGATTTTTTAAAAATCTATTACATAAAACAGGATTCTAATGGGATACGTTAACCTTTCCCTAGGTTTCTGCATTCTCTTTAATTCACATGCCAACAACATGTAAATATAGATCATGCTGTTGTTATGTTTCTCCCCATGTGTTTTGAATGTTCAACTGCTACTGAGCAGACTTTTGCCTTGTTGAAATGCAAAAGCAAGTTTTATAAGTAAATAAAATAGGAAAGGGGATTTTTTTCAAAAGAAAACCAAAGGTCAGAGGGCTGCACCTTGGAAAGACAGGTTCATTGCGTTATAGCTGAACAGTGCAGTCCTCTACATGTATCTTTAGAAGTAAGCCCCTGTGAGTTCAATGGCACTTACTTTCAGGTAAGTGGTTATCAGACTGCAGTCTAATTTTCCACCTAGGAAGACTGGAATTAATGATCTAACTACATTATCAAAGCATATTTGCACATTTTGTCTAATTCTTTGACTAAGATGGAGCACTGTAAATGATTTAATCTTCAGCCTTGGGAACATGAAGGTCTTAATTGTATAGGTGATCCCAACTAGGGGAATCCCACTGAATCACTGGGATTCACTCAAGTCTTACTGCACTGTTCAGCACTTGATTCAGTGGGTCTACTCTAACTGAGACTACCAATAGGATCCAGACTTAAAACTCTGCTGCAGTTCTGAGATAGTAGCAAACCCTACCAATATGTTTTCAAGGCAGGTGTATCATATTCTGTGCCTGTATGTGCTTCTATTGCTCCAGTTAGGTTCCCTCATTATAACCTTTTTCTGCCTCAATCTGTGCAAAGGCTGCAAGAGATAAGAAAATTTAGTTTTGGTTATGATTTGTTTTGTGCATCAATGTTAGGTTGCCATGTCTTCTTGAAAGTGCCTCAAGGAAGCTAACAAAAATAATAGTGTAAAGCGAACTGATCAGTATAAAATAATAGTGTAAAATGAACTGATCAGTTTTAAAGCTTTAAAGTGATACATTCCTCTTTCTTCAGTAGCATTTCGCTTCGTACTGCAACCTTTACTCAATTAATCAGTTAGATTGCTCAATTAAGAATCATTTTAATCAAATAAAAAGGTGCCCCTAATTAATTGGGCAAGGCAGCCTCCAGCACAGTGTGCCAAGAGACTACGGCATATCACAGAAAGAGAGGGACACATACCTCTGTTGTCAAGGCAACATGAGGATGTATTTCCTCTCCCCCCCACCAGTCACCAAAGAGTGGGCAAACCTTGCCCAGTTATATGATGTCCCCAACTTCCAAGGGTACTGTATCAAAAAAGAAAAAAAGGTGGTGGTGGTGATCCAATTTCATGGTTTGCAGATGAAGCTGTGGAATTATGCAGGCTAACTTGATTAAGCTGCAGTTTTTGAAGATGTAATTTCAAAGCCAAGCTCAGTCTTAAAGATTTTAGTAACTTTGGACAAGTTGAGTGCCTGCCAATTCATCCTGAGGAGGGTGGACAAATAAAATATAACTATGAAGCACTTGAGTCGTTATTGTTCATGTTGTTTTCCCCCTTCTTGCAGTTGGAAGAGGAAGGCAAGCTGTTTTATTCATTGGATGATGGTCACACCAGATTTTCTGATCTCATTCAACTTGTGGAGTTTTATCAGCTCAATAAAGGCATCCTACCCTGCAAGTTAAAACATTACTGTGCCCGAATTGCACTTTAGCCTAAACACCAATATCTCACCTAAGCCTCGTAGAAGATAAAGGGAGGGTTTTTGTTACTCTTGACAAAGCTGTTTCTTAAACAAAGGCGATAAAAAGTGAAGGTCAGTGAATGTAAATTTCAGCTTGCAAAGAAGAGCTTGCATTCTCTATAGAAAAACAAAAACAAAATGCAGTATTTTTGTGTTAGAGTTGACTAATTAACAGTTGATCTTCCAAAAATGACTTTCAAGCTGGAATTGTGTAACTGTGCAATGCTGCAATCCTAGGAAGTATTTTTCAAAATACCAATAAATGTCTTTTTCACTAGTTTCCTGTATACCTTTTAAACTTCTGTCTCATTTTTCTTCTTGAGAATTTATTGTAGACCAAGGGAGGAAAAAAAAAAGATAAACTCAGTGATGGAGGCCTGCTCCTGTGAGGCTCCTTTGTACATAATGGCAAAATATAAAATTATATTTTAAGCTGTATTTATAATATTCTCCTAAAGTTTGCTAGCAGGGATGGGAAGTATATTTGTAAATATAGATGGTCCTTCCATGGGATTAGGGGAACAGGACCTCTGAAAGTGGAAAAACCATAAATTAAAAAAAATACATTTTTTTTAACCTGAGAGAACACCACTCTAAGAATCTCTATGTCTTCCAGTGCAACTCTATGGTAAACATCTGCCAGAAGTTGACCAGAGAATTGCACTGGAGGGCCTGCAAATGTCTAGAGAAGTGTTCTCTCTAGGAATCTCTAGGTCATCCAGCATGACCTCTGGTGGACATTGACCATAGAGTCACCCTGCAAGACCTAGAGATTCCTAGAGAGAACATACTAATCAAATTTGTGAATAATCAAAGCCACAAAAGTCAAAACCACAAATGTGGAGTGGAGGGCCCACTGTATTGATAATCCAAATGCAAAAAGGGTTTTCTAAGTATCAGGAAACCTTGATGAGGAAACTCCTGGGTGGATGAGAATCTTTGGAGTTTGGGACTTAATTGTGTTGGATTTTTTGCTCAGAAAATGGATTTTCTGCACAAAAATGTTATTTTCTGCTCAGGCAGCAAAAATTCTGCACAAATAAAATATTTTGCATAGCAAACGGCTTTGTAGAAAAATACATCTCCACAAGAAATGCTGTTTTCAGTGCAACTCCCCCTCCACCAATGTGGATTGATAACAGAATAAATCCTGAACTGAAGGTTGCACAGTTTTTGAGGATTTTCTTGCAGTGGGCATCAAAATGGTAAAGTTATTCATTGTACACAAGAATAATTTTCTAGCTAGATCTTTAACTGTTTTTGGATATGAAGAACTAACATGAATGCAACCCATGTAATAGTGCTTTTTGCAGTCCCCCCCCCCAAATAATTACAAAGATGACTGATACATGTAATACACATGATTTGATCATGGCTGGGATTTTCTTTTTTGGATCCTTGTTTCATAGGTAAGTCAGAAGGTGTTGCAGAATGACATAACCAGCCCCCTCCTCCTGGCATGTGACACTCTGATGTAGAAAACATATTTGCAATAGATGTTGCAGCAAAGTAGAACAAAATCCAAAAACAGTGATATTTTTATTGGCCAACCAAAAGGTACAAGATACATCATTCAAGCTTTTGAAGTTTCACTGGCTTTTTTATCAGGCAAAGATGTTAAAAATTATAAAGGAGAAGAAAAGTGACAATATTGGAGTTGCAGGCTTACATTTTGTCTTCAATGTCACTTCTGTTGTCAGTTAAGATGGTGTGGAGTGATCTCAATGAACACAGAGGCCACTCTGTTCTTGGTTGTTTGGGGACCAGGGACAAAGAGCCGTACACTTGGGAGGTGACACCAGCAACTCTCCTGCTAGGATAAAACCACCAAGACTGCAGAGAAGAGAGAGAAAAAAAGTTCCATCATCCACTGCCTGGTCCTCTTCTCCAAGGCTGCTGCCTATCTTCCTGCTGAGGAGGACTCTAGCTGCTTGCAGGAGCAGTTCCAGTAATACTGAGCAACACTTTCCACTCACCTTAACAGGAATGTAAGGGGCTGCCTGTGTGGCAGGCCGACATGGAAGAGGATTGCCCCTATGGGAGAGCTGCTTTGGGGGTGGTGAAAGGGGGAGGACCAATCACTTGACTGGAGAGTGGAAAGAAGGTGTTATATTTATTCTTTCTCTTTTTAATTTGTCTTTAGCTGCCCTATTTGCAATAGTTATGGAGTTTTCAGAGAGTCTGGGAGAAGGAGCTAATAGGTATGGGGAGACAAAGTTATCAACGGAGAAGAGGGGAGATCCATAGAGTGTTGGTTGTCTTTAAATGGTACCCCACTTTGAATAGTCTGGGTAGCCTTGTCAACAGCCCCCCTCCCCCCAGCTGAAAATACTCCTGCCTAATACCAAGTCGGTAAATGGAAAAACAGCTCTGATTCATGATTTGATTCTGGGTGATCGTGCTGACTTGGCTTGTATCACAGAGACCTGGTCAGATGAAGCTGGGGGTGGGTGGGTTAATTTCTCCCTGCCAGGAGGGAGGGAAAGCAGAGTTACAGTGGTCTATTGGGATTCCTTCTGCCTTACTGGGTGCCCTGTCCCACAGTCTGATGGGTATGAGTGTGTCTATGTAAAGGTCAGTGGTTGGGACAGAATACGGATTCTGTTGGTGTACCATCCACCCTGCTGCACAACAGTCTCCCCGAGCTGAGTCTCCGCAGTGGTGTTGGGGTCTCCTCAGCTGCTTGTGGTGGGAGACTTCAATATCTATGCGGAGATAGTTCTGTCAAGAGTGGCTAAGGACTTCATGTCCTCCAGGATGACCATGAGTCTGTTCCAAGTAATATCTGGTGTCACCCATGCTGCTGAGCACACTCTGGACCCAGTTTTCTGTGCAGGAAGGGATTTTGATAATCTGGGTGTGGAGGAACTTTCAGTAATTCCATTGTCATGGACAGATCACTACCTAGTGTGGTTTAGACTCACTGGAACTCAGAGCCTCTGCAGGAGTGAGGGACTGATTAAGATGGTCCACTCCAGGAGGCTTATGGATCCAGATGGATTCCTGATGTCTCTTGGGGAGTTTCCTGTTGCCGTGGCAGGTGATCCATTCTAAGCTTTAGCTGATCTCTGGAATAGGGAGATGGCCAGGGAGTGGACACGATTGCTCCTAAGCATTCCCTCCCATGGAGTGGAGCCATGTGAGTAATGATCACTGTCACCACTGATGGTGATGAAATGAGTGGGACAGTGACTAGAGAGACGATGGCGGAAGACTCAGAACATGTCCAATTGAACATGGGCTAGAACTCATTGGAAACTCTTTGCCATGGCAGTGGTGGAAGCAAAGAAATCCTTCACTGCCACCATTACACTGGCACAGTGTCATCCAGCTGCACTGTTTCAAGTGGTCAGGGGCTTTCTGCATTCTGCTTTGCAAGAGCAGTACAGTGGTACCTCGGGATACGAAATACCCAGGTTACGAAATTTCCGGGATACGAAAAAATCCCATAGGAAATAATTGTTCCGGGTTACGAATGTTTTTTCGGGTTACGAAAAAATTTTTGGTGCTTTTCGGCGCTATTTTACACGGAATCGCGGCTTTTCCCCATTAGCGCCTATGGCATTTCGGCTTACGAAGGCTTTTCGGGTTACGAAAGCGGCCGCGGAACGAATTAATTTCGTAACCCGAGGGAGCAGTATATACAGTATAAACCACTCGGTAGCATGCTGTGAAGAGTTTGCCCAGTATTTTGTTGATCAAATCACTCGGATCTTCTCCAACTTGGATGCTATAGTTGATACAGATCTGGCTGATGTAATTTTGGCACCTGTTTGCCCACTGTTATTGGATATAAGTTTCAACTTGTGCAACCTAAGGATGTGGACAGAATCCTTGGAAAGGTGAGACCCACCACATGCATACTGGACCCATGCCCATTTTATTGAAAGCAACCAGAGTGGCAGATTGGGTAAGGGAAGAAGTGAATGCCTCACTACAGCGAGACAGATTCCCAGCTTGTCTAAAAGAGGTGGCAGTGAGGCCACTACTGGGGAAAAAAAAAATTCCCTAGATTCCTCCAGATCGGATAACTATTGGCCAATCTCAAATATCTCCTTTTTGGGCAAGGTGTTGGAACACATGATGACTTCCCAGCTCCAGGGGTTCTTGGATGAAATGGATTATCTAGAACCATTTCAAACTGGTTTCAGAACTGGCTACGGGACAGAGACAGCTTTGGTCACATTGGTGGATGATCTATGCAGGGAACGGGATAGGAGGAGTGCGTCCCTGTTGGTTATGGTGGACCACTCTGGCTTTCAATACCATTGACTATGGTATCCTTCTGGGTTGCCTCTCTGGTATGGGACTTGGGGACACTGTCTTACAATGGCTTCAGTCCTTGTAGGGGCAAACTCAGAAGGTGATGTTGGGGGACTCCTGTTTGACCCCCCCCCCCGGCCATTGGCCTGAGGGGTCCCTAAGGATTCTGATGACACCCAACTCTATCTTTCCTTTCCAAGAAAGCTGTCTCTATACTAAACCAGTGTCTGCTGTCAGTAATGGGCTGGATGTGGGTGGACAAACTGAAACTTAATCCAGGCAAGATGAAGGTGCTCCTGGTCAGTCATAAGGTAGATCAGGGAATAGGGACTCGGATGGGGTTACACTTCCCCTGAAATCTCAGATTTGCAGCTTGGGTGTGCTCTTGGATTCAACTGTAAGCCTGAATGCCCAGGTTGCAGCAGTGGCCAGGAGTGCATTTGCACAGTTCACAGAATCATAGAGTTGGAAGAGACCACAAGGGCCATCTAGTCCAACCCCCTGCCATGCAGGAACTCTCAATCAAAGCATCCCCGACAGATATCCATCCATCCTCTGTTTAAAGACCTCCAAGGAGGGAGATTCCACTACACTCCGAGGGAGTGTGTTCCACTATTGAACAGCCTTTACTGTCAGAAAGTTCCTCCTAATGCTGAGGTGAAATCTCTTTTCCTGTAGCTTGCACCCATTGTTCCGGGTCCTGTTCTCTGGAACAGCAGAAAATAAGCTTGCTCCCTCCTGAGTTAAAACTAGACTGCCAGATGTATCTATTCCTTGAGAATTCAGATCTAGCTACAGTGACACATGCCTTGATTACATCCCATTTGGACTATTGTAACGTGTTTTATGTGGGGCCGCTGATGGGAACCGTTTGGAAAGTAAAACAGGTGCAAAATGCTGTGGCCAGGTATTTGACTGGGGCTGGCTACAGGGATCATGTTACTCTCCTGTTTAAAAAGCTGCACTGGCTATCGGTCCATTTTCAGGCAGAATTCAAGGTACTGGTTTTGACCTTTAAAGCTCTAAACAGCTTGGGACCAGACTATCTGAAGGACTGTATCTCCCTATACAAGCCTGACCGAGCCCTAAGGTTGGTAGGAGAGGGCTTTCAGTCCCACTACCTTCACAGGTGCGGTTGGTGAGGACTCAGGAGAGAACTTTCTCTGTGGCTGCTCCCAGACTGTAACAACCTTCCATGGCAGGTCACATCAGTCCCCTCCCTGCTCTCTTTTAACTGGCAGCTGAAGACATTTGGTGGGTGAATTTTACTTTTGTAATATAGTGTGCTGTTTTAATGGTTTAATGGTTTATTGGTTTTGACTATGCTGTTTTTAACATATGTTTTAATGTTGGTAATATTACTTATACTTTAACTTTTGTAATCAGTGTTTTAGTTCTTTTTTTTTAAATACCTTGAATCCCATTGTGGGAGAAGGGTGAGATATAAATCCTTGAAACAAACAAACAAATAAATAAATATGAATGATAGAAAATAAAATTTCAATTCCATTAGCAACAGAAAAATAACTTGCCTTGAGATCAAAGCTGCCACTTTCCTGTACAAACTGTCACTTTCTTAGCCAGAGAACACTGAATTTCCGAAGACGACTCTGTACTGTAACATCTGGAAAACATTTAGGTGCTGTATAGGTAAAACTTGCCAATTATAATCCAGATGAAATAATTTTACTTTTGCTGGAGGTAAAAACCTCAAATAAATAAATAAATCCCAGTCCATTAGCTCTGTCTTGTTTAAAGTTTCTCCTGTTGTGGCAAAATTTGATAAGACAGCTGTGTTGGCCATGCAGCAAAATACAGCAAAATCTACAAACAGTGATCTGTCCATTGGTCAAACAAAATGCATCATATGAGCTTTCAAAGCTTGACTGGTTTCTTTCTTCATCAGGCAAAGATGTTAAAAAATACACAGGAGAGGAAAAGTGACAAGATTAGTCACAGGCCTACATTTTGTCTCCAATGTTCCTTCTGTTGCCAGTTAAGATGGTTTGGAAAGACCATAATGCAGGCAGAGGCCAGTTCCCTTCTTGGACATGTGGGGATCAGGGGCAAAAGACAACAAATTCTCCATCAAATTGGAATTAAAATTTTTTACAGGTCCTTCAAGGGGTCCCTGCTTCTCCTTGTAGTGTCTTGCTGGTGGAAAGGATCTAGTCAACCCCAACACCCCACAAAGTAACAGTACAGACCACATTGTTCAGGATGGCTTTTAAGGTGTCATGAATTGGATGAACATCATAGCCGCACGTTTGATGAAGGATCTTTGTCATTGTCTAGTCACAATCTGAATGTCAAGCTAGGGAGAAACATGAATATTTTGATCAAATAAAGTAGTGGTTTGAGCCTTGGAGGATGACAATAGCAACTCCCCTCAAGAAACCTTCCCAAAAATTCCCCAATGATAGGTTAGCCTTTGGGTCGCCATAAGCTGGAAACGACTTGAAAGGCACACAACAACTACAAAGAAGCTGTATGTCTATCAAGCATCTTGATAGTCCCATACATTTAAAGGGAAAGCCTATGATGTGCACCCAGAAGTAAGCTCCACTGAGGTCAGTGGGAATTACTCCCTGATGAGTGTGTATAGGATAGCAGCTTCTAATAACGGGAACAGGCATTAGTATGATTTCCTTCTTCAGTTCCTTAGTTTGTTATGGAAGCTTCAGTATGTCTGGTTTCCGAAAGAATGGACAAGATTGCACTCCCAAGTGTGTTTTTGCTATTAGTATTAACAGCTGTTCTTTACATATTCCTTGTTTTTCCCAATATATATTATTTAACCTGTGGCACACATAACACACACACACATACAAAACACAGTAAAAAGTTCATCATGCAAATATGCTAAAAGAAGATGAAATTAAAAGTCAATGCTTTCACAAAAGTGCTGTATTGCTCAACTGGTTGTATTTAGTTGGATGTAAATAATATGGGTTAAACAGAAGTGACTTTCTACTAAGTTCTTAATGACCTCAAATTTCATGTAACACATAAAATGCAATACGGTGTCTTCTCAGTGGCATCACAAGGGGGGTGCAGACTGCACCAGGTGATACCCTAAATGGCATGTGTGTGTGTGTGTGACACCACTTCTCAAACACCAACCGTTTGGCAGAAATGGGCTGTGGCATTCACCTGCTTCCCTTTAAAATGCTTTAAGAGATGACTGAGTGGGGTGAATCCCAGTGGGAGGAGAAATTTTATTTTTTAAACAAAATCAGAATTACTTTTTTTATTCTTTTTAAATTTTATTTTAAAAACCATTACATTTTAACCAGATCTTCACTATGTATATGTAAATACATTTAGGTTGTGTGTATGATATTGTAATTTGAAGTTATAATTTTAATTTTGCTAGTTGTTTATGTCACAACTATAAGTATTGCATTCAGTGGCATATGAGAATTACTATTGACAAATAACATTAGTGCAAAAAAGCATTACTAAAGATTCTTTGTGGTGTTAAATGAGAGAAGGTCAGTGAGGATTGGGGTTACTGCACTGGGTGACGCCAACCCTAGGGATGGCATGGTGTCTTTTGTGTTAGTTTGCCAAGTGTAATCCACAAGCCTTCCCCAAAGCAGTATGCCCACAATGAATGACAATCGGCTATCCTAGTTTAGGCTAATCTGAGGGCACCAGGCTGGGCATGGGATTGCGATACCTCTCTCAGGATCGTATGGTGGGAACAAGGGAGAGCCTTCTTGGTGGATGCTTCCAGACTCTGATACTCCCTCCCTAGAGAGACTAGGATGGCCGCACCCCTGCTCTCCTTTTGGTGGCAAGTAAAAATACTTTTCAACCATCAGGTTTTTTTCAGAATGAAAAGGATTGGGTTTTTTAAATGTTGTACAGTTTAGATGTTAAGGTTTCTATATATATATTTAAATTTATTTTAATATTTTAATAATGTTTTTAACTTTTTTAATTGTTTGTTTTTTAAACTTTATATTTTTGCATTATTTTTTAATTTGCACTGTTTTAAATAGGTTGGTAGTCGCCTTGAGTCCCTATATCAGGATACAGGTGGGATGATGATGATGATGATGATGATGATGATGATGATGATGATGATGATATACCAATAAAAATTGTATGTATGTATACTTTTCAGTTGTGTGTGTGTTAACTTTATCCTTTATCTTTTAAGTAGTAAGTTTGTTTTGAAAGCATTGTCATTTTTTGGTTAATTTCTGCATGTTTTAATTTTTCTAAATATTTTTTTCTTTCACAGCTACGATTATACTAGTGTTGACTTACTGTCCTCTGTGTGTTATTGATGGCATTAGACTTTACTGAACTACCGAGGAAGACCATATACAGTTGAAACGTGTTTGATTTTTGTCACCCGTAAAGTGATCCATGTTCATTTATCCATTAATGGTTGTTTGTTTTATACAAAGAGATTCATGTATATTTAAAGTGGCCATTAGTGGGGTTATGCTCAGTTTTTACTGTTCTGAAATGTGTTACACCAGTTGATGTATATTTTAGTTTTCACATCTTTACTGTGCATCTTAACTTGTTTTGTGTTCATTTGATGCTTAGCCGTCATGTGAGTTTGTGGTTTAATTCTTGATGGTTCATGGGCTTTGCATTGTAATTTAAAAGTGCACCTTTACTCTGCTTTGAAAAAGCTGAGAATTAAATGCATGTGGGAAATAGCTGAAAATGAGCAGTTAGCAGTTGAGAAACACCACATAATTCTTCTTCTGTTTAGTCACATCAAACATTTGGATTGCATATTTTTAGAAAGCGCAAGGGAAAATTCTGCATGTACCAAAGATGCTGTTCGAAACATCTTTGTTTCTCTGACGTCCAGAGAAGCTATCTTTTTCCTTCAGCGCTGCAATATCCTTCCCCTCCCAACACCCTCATTCAACTCCATGTTGCTGAAGATTTCTCTGAAGTCACCACGACAGGACATAACAGATATATTTAAATACGCATGCAAGCTTTCAGAGGTTAAACACTTGATGGTCTATGCATAATCAATGTGTACGGTAGACCAATTATGATAGCTTTAATGAAATGCATGAATATTTAAAACTTAATGGATCTGACTTTGTAGTCGGCCTTATAGCCCTCTTTTAAGACATACAAACCCACAGTAAATCGTGGCCTCAGGAGGGCAGCCGTGTGCTGTGGAATTTCGGGAAGATCCCATTGTTTTCCTATGAGCTCCCAGAAACAGCTGTGCCTTCCTGGTCTCTGCCCACCTTCCGAAAACCCAGTGCTTTTTACTCTTATAAATTATTCACTTGTTCTGTACCAATTAGTTCTACCAGTTGCAAGGTTTGTTATCAAGTTAAGCTTCAAGACAGAACCTGAATTCAATGAATGATGAAATATTTATTAACACAGATGATTAAATATGCAGATACTCTGTGAAGCTTGTTCTTGGAACCATTATATTACCTTTTTAATACTAATGATTTGTATAATTAATTTTTAAGGGGGGGGGATGGAAAGCCTTTATTAGAAAAAAAGTAGAGGGGGAGGGGGGAGAAAGGACATAAAGAAAAGGAAATGCTATGAAGGCAGATGATCCTAAGCATTGAGACAATCCCTTTGCATTAAGTGGCCTAAAGGCTTGTTAATTCCTTAAATATTTTTAAGGAATGTCTTCGTTATATGGCTCCTAGATCAAGGCACCATTGGCGGAAATTAAACCTTTCCCTCTGATCAGTATGAATTATTGAATTATTCTATATTTAACAGGTTTAAAGACAGGTTCATTCAGCAAAAATGAGAGAGAGAGAGAGAGAGAGAGAGAGAGAGAACATCTCTTACATTTGTAACTTTAACTGGGTTTTACTCTTTTGCTACCATTTCACTTTTAGAAATATTACATACAGGGAGAGAAATTTAAGTGTTCACAGAGTGATAAAAATATTTCAGTGTTTTAAAGATTTTTAAACAGAAAGTCCTATCTGTCGTAGATGTAGCAAGTTTCACCCTTTTGGGCTCTTGGTAGCTGTAGTTGATGACCTCAGAATGAATTTGAACACCCAGTTGGGAAGAAATAGGATGTTCCTATTTGGTCTTGGTGGAGAACCATTTAGTATGCTCAGAACAGTATCTATGCCAAACTTCATAGCTTTTATCCTGTCAGTTATGTGTTTCTGAAAGTCTTACTGCTTTATGCCTTAAAAAAAGAAAAGGACTGAAGGAACCTCCACACCCTTTGAGGAAAAAGAGGGTGGAAAGTAGAATGCCCTCTCTCTTGCACTTAAAAATGTTTGTGTTTTATTTCAAACTTTACTCACATCATGGGCAACTTTATAAGTGGAAGCTTTGCAAACAGATGCTGACAGGCAGTGTCACTTGTATTTAAGGACTGCTTTCCATTTCATAGGTTTTGGAACAAGCTGCAGCAACAAAATGAGGATCACTCTATAGACCTTCCAAGTTCAGAACCAAAGAGGACAGAAACCAGCACAGCAATAATTTCTTCTCCTTCTGTGATTGTTTTCTGACATTTTCCTAGTATAATTGAACTTACATAGTCACACATTCATGCTAAGTACAGCTGCTGTTGCACTGCAGAATTAATGCGGTTTGTTACTGCTTTAACTGTCATGGCTCCATCTTTTGCAATCCTGGGATTTGTAGTTTGCTGCGGCATCAGAGCTCTCTGAGAGAGAAGGCTAGATATCTCACAAAACTAGAAATCCCAGGATTCCATAGCATTGAGCCATGGCAGTTAAAGCAGTGTCAAACTGCACTAATTCTGCAGTGTAGATCATAGAATCATAGAATCATAGAGTTGGAAGAGACCACTAGGGCCAGTCCCAACCCCCTGGCCCATGCAGGAAATCAAATTTCAAAGCCCCCCCACCATCCCTTGACAGATTGCCATCCCAGCCGTCTGTTTTTTAAAGACCTCCCAAAGGAAAGGAAGGACTTCTGTCCACCCCTCCGAGGGAGTTGCATTCCCTGTCAAAAAAACAGCCCTAACTGTCAGGAAGTTTCCTCCTAATGTTTTCAGGTTGTGGGAATTCGTCTTTTCCGTAGCGTTGCATCCATTGTGTTCCGGGGTCCTGTTTCTCTGGAGCAGCAAGAAAAACAAGCCGTTGCCTCCCGTCACTCAACCATAACATTCCCTTTCAACTAGAATTTTAAAACAGGAGAGGCTATCAATAATCACCTACTTAACCTTTCGTTTTTTCTCCCAGTCTAAACATCCCACAGCTCCACTAAGGTCGTTCCGCTCCATAGGGCCAAATGGTGTTTCCAGACCTTCACAACATTTTTGTTGGTCGCCCCTCCTTTGGTGGACACGCTCCAGTTTTTCCCTCAATGTCCTTTTCCTGGAATTGTGGTGGCGCCCCCAGACACTGGGACACAATTATTGCTCTAGGTGGGCGGCTAGACCACGAAGCAGGAAATACAGTGGCACTATTACTTTCTCTTGATCTAGACACTATACTTTCTATTGATGCAGCCTAAAATAGCATTGGCCTTTTTAGCTGCCCGACATCACAACTGGGTTTCACGGTCCCATGTTCAACTTGTGGTCTACGTTGGACCTCCTAGATCCCTTTCACACTAGTGTTTCATTGTCAGCCAGGTGTCACCCATCCTATTATCTGTGCATTTTATTTTTTTCCGCCCTAAAGTGCAATTACCTTACAGTTCTTCCGGTGTTGAATTTCATTTTTGTTAGTTTGGCCCAGCTTTCTAGTCTATTCAGGTCATTTTGAATTTCTGATCCTGTCCTCTGGGGTATTAGCTATTCCCCCTAATTTGTGTATCTCTGGAAATTTGATAAGTATGCTCCCAATTCTGTCATCCAGGTCATTGAATAATGCAGCCTAGGTTTTATTGATGATTAGACCTAATATATTCGCGGTGTTGTAAGGCTACATAGGAAGTGGCATATACCTGGACTTTATATATAGGAATTAACCTATAAAAACTAATTTAACAATATAGCAGAAAGCAGTAAACCAGAAAGAAGTAGAGAAGGAGGAATAAATAGATCTCCTTACGGAGAGGAAAAAAAGGAGTTTCCCTCCAAGTATATTGTTTGTTAAGGCCTATTGCAGGGCTGGTTTCTTGCAGTTTAAGTGAAATGAGGCAGCTTGCTGGAGGCATAGATTGTGGCTGTGGCATCAATGGGGTTGGCAGCGGGTTTAGGGTTGCCATAAGTCTGGACCTCCTAACCAGGATAAATGTAGGACAAATGTAGGAACAAAATTTTCACAATGTAGGGCACATTTTTAAATAGGGAGGACAGCGATGCGAAAAAAATTGATTTTTTTTAAAAAAAATGTTAATATAAATCATGTTTTCTTAGGCAGTGATCAAAATGGAGGAACATTTGGGCATATTCCTAGACAGATGGCAGAAATGTACTTTCCCTTTTCTGGGCCACACCCCCCCCATTCCAACAAGCACAGTGTTGGGCATTTGAACATGGCTTTACTTAACAGGGCAATCTCTTGCATATTTCAGAGGCTTATTTCGATAGTCAAACTCTTTGGGTTTCACACTGAACATTCTATGCATACTGAATATGTCAAGGTGGTTTTAAACAAGAAGTGGGTTTGCCCCTCGGATTCAACTGGACTTTTCTCAGAAGTGTGTACTTGGTCAAGGGACTTAGGTTTTTTCCTTCACTATGCGCATGAGTTTGTAAAAATAAGAGCCAACTTACATTGGTCGTGCCTCAGAAGCTGGCTCATTTTCATCCTGCCTCCTCCTCCTCCCTCCTCCTCCTCCTCCCTCCTCCGCCCTCCCTCCTCACTAATCTTGCTTCCTTCCTCCCTCCTCCTCTTCTTCCTCCTTGTCCTTCCTTCCTTCCTCCATCCTCCCTTTCCCTTCCTCCCTCCTTCCTCCCTCCCTCCCTCCCCCTTCGCTTTCCTCCTCCCATTAATTTCCCCTTCCTTCCGCCCTCCACCTTCCCCCTCCTCCTTCCTCCCTCCTTCCTCCCACTCCCTTCTTCCTTCCTCCTCCCTCCCTCCTTCCCTCCCCTTCCTTCAGTCCTTCCTCCACTTTCATTCCTTTCCCTCCCTCCCCTTCCGCCCTCCCGTCCTTCCTCCCTCCCTCCCGCCCTTCCTCCCCTCCTCCTCCTCCTCTGGCCTCCCAGGCCCCCCCAAAGAGGAAAAGAGGTGGGTGGCTTGCCTTGGCGGGCGCCCCGCTCCCCTTCTGACTTTGCGTGCCCCCAAGGCGGCAGGCAGGCAGCCACCCACCTCCCGCCTCGTGTGTGCCTCCACATGACCCGCGCCTAGGCGCGTGCCTTTGGCGCTGGCAGGCAGAGGCGGAGGCCAGAGGGGGAGGCAGAGGTGCCTGCCTGGCTTGGTGCTCCCCCCGCCGCATGTGCGCCAAGGCCAGCAGGCAGGCAGCCCACCCACCCTCCCGCCCTTCCAGCCTCCTCCTCTGCCTCCGGACTTCTGGGCCCAAGGAAGTGCCCAATGCAGAGGCATGCGAGGCGGAGGAGGGGTGGTGGGTGGCTTTGCCGCCTGTTGCCTTGGTGCGCGTTGGGGGCGGGGAGCGCCAAGCCCAGGCAGCACCCTCTGCCCCTCCCTCCTTCCGCTTGGCGTGGCCTGCAACGGAGGAGAGGAGAAGAGAGGTGCGCCCTTCCCGGCGCCGTGCACCCCCCCGTGCCTCCGGCCCCACCGGCCCACCTCCCCCTGCCCACCCTGCCCCCCCTACCTTACCCACCGCCTCCGTGTTTTCAGGCCAAGAAGCCACTCGCCTTCCTCCTTCCGCTTCCTTCCACCCAGCCTGGGAATGGAGGAGGAGGAGGAAGGTGGGTTGCCACGGCGCCCACAACGGGGGAGGCGGAGGAAAGGTGGGTGTATGGGCGCCACGCGGGCCCCGGGCTGGGGGCCAAACCAGACCGGGACTGGGAGGGGGCCCTAAACAAAGCGGGTTTGTCCCGGGGGCCGCCGGGTTAGGGTATCCCTAAGCGGGTTCAGAGTGTACCAAGGTGACCCCCCTAAGCAAGATGAGGCTCAACTTTTTTAAAAATTAAATTAAATTAAATTTTTACAAGTTTTAATTTTTAAATAAATTAAAATTAGAAAAATATATTTTAAAAATTACTTTTTACATTTTCTTTAAAACAGTACTTTTTATCAAATTTTTTCACTTCAACTACATGAAACATGTACATGCAAATGTACTAAAGGCTGTGCATATATGATTATAGTAATTTAAAGTTATAATTTTAATTCTGCTTAGTCATTTTATGTCCCACAACCATTACCATTATGTTCAGTGATATCCAGGAATTACAATTTATTGAATAACATTAGTACAAAAAACACTCCGTAAGGATTCTGTATAGTGTGATATAGGAGGAGGTCAATGGGGGTGGTGACACCATGAGTTACCGCACGGGGTGAGGCCACCCCAGTTGGGTTGTGGATGTCAGGAAAGTGCTCACTCAATGTCCAAAATGGATTAGTTAGATTTGGGTGTTTAGCACTTTAACTTACCTGACTTGGGCACAGCTTTTTCTTAGGCACTTTTTTTTGTTTGCAAACAATCGTGGAAGAAAAAGTGCAATACCAATTTTGTGGATGAACACAAAACACACCTTGTGGTGTTCCTGCAGAGGAGATCTCATGGCATCTGTTTCTTTTTTTTTTTTTTTTCCCCTGGCGTGAAAAGCTATTTGCTTCTCCCAAGAGAGATTTCGTGGAAGGACAATATTACAGGCCCCTTAGACAACATTGTGTTGTCAAGCTGTTAAAAGTATTTCCTTGTGCCTAGAGCTGTATGGCATGTACAGCTCCTAAGTACCCAAGGGCAGGATAGAAAATCATGTTGCCAGGTCCTCAACCTGGCCGATCTTGAAAGCTCAAAGGCACCATCGAGAGATACAACAGGAGGGTAGGTGAACACACACTCCAATCTTTTTTATTTTAGTTAAGAGAGATAGATGGGGTGTAGTGCAAGAAGAAGAAAGAAAGAAAGAAAGAAAGAAAGAAAGAAAGAAAGAAAGGAGTAAAAACAGAAGAAAGCAAGACAAAATGAAATACTTCCGTATGCAGCTAACACTCCCCTCTCCACCCCATTTCCATTCCAGCAATATTATTTACTTAGAATAACCCATGGTGACAAGTGTCAATTTTACTAGTCCAGTAAATGATACAGTAGCACTAATTTTGTTGCAAAAAATCGCTTCCAGATCGGCTCTTTTATCTTTCCCTGAACTAAGGCCAAGTCCTTATTTCAGAATGCTAACATGGACAATGAAGCCCTTCTATTTTCTTCTGCCTGTCTTCTAACTGGTCACACGAAAGCTGTTTTCCTTGCCATTTTATTCTTTCTGTTTTTCATGTGTTTTCCTGTCTCGTCCTCCCTGGATTTATAGGTGCAGTGTTTTCTTTCCTGATCCCGCAACTGCCGTGTCACCCAAACTGGTTTCCAGTACAATGGCCACAAAAGGACATATTATATAATGCAGGTGCAGTAAAGTGTCCTGAAGATCTTTAATGTTTGATAACATTTGACATTAATGATGATCTATTGCATTGGAATATTTTTCAAAGAGGTAGCCATGCTACTCTGTTTGAATATAAAATAATGGAAAAGAGAAAGTAGTCTTGTGCCACAAACTTTTTCCTTCCATTATTTTAATACCCAAACAGACTAGCATGGCTACCTCTTTGAAAAATATTCCATGCAAATAGATCATCTATTGGTCCTTCTTATATTTTCTGTTGGTTGTTGTTCTTGGGTGCCCCTCAGTCATTTCTGACTTATCATGATCCTAAAGCAGATCTATCATGGGATTTCTTGGATGTTTCTTCAGAGGAGGTTTGCTATGCCATCCTCTGAGGCTGAGACAGTGTGACTTGTCCAAGGTCACCCAGTGGGTTTACAAAACTTACCATTTTTAAGGTAGAGAGAGACTCCTGGCATTTATGTGAGGTTTAGGTAGACTTAGGGTGCCATAACTTGCTGGCAGGCGGGACTGTCCAGTTTTTGGCGGAACAGCCCGGTCCGGGTCCGGTTCCACCAATTTCCGGGTTGGGGCCCGGATTTTGTCTTCACTGCGGGCCAGGCAGCGCTCCCCTTCTCCGCTCCCTGCGCGCTGCTCCCAGCAGTGGCACTCACCTCCTCCTCCCCACCTCCTTGTGTTTTGCGCGGCAGCACAGCCTGCGCAGCCCGCCCTCTTCCTCCTCCTCTTTTTTTCTTTTGTGCGCACATGGCGCACAGCCCCACTTACCTCCCCTCCCTCCTCCCTCTTTGTGTGCTGCCCACCCCACATCACTTCCGCAGGGCGGTGGCCGCGCCAGCTCGCGCTTGCGCACGCGGGCCATATAGAAAGCACTCGCCCCTTCAAGCTGGCTGGCCAATGGCAGAAGGGCAGGTGCGGGCTGTTTTCCAGTCCCAGCCTGCCATTGGCCAGTCTCAAGAGGAGGAGCCTCGGAGGAAGGAGGAGGAGGAGGAGGAGAGGAGTGAGACTCTGGGCCAGCCAGGGGGAGGGAAAAGCGCCCTTTTTATTGGTGCATGGAGAGGAGGAGGAGGAGGAGGAGGAAAAGGAGGAAGAAGAGGAGGAAAAGGAGGAAGAAGAAGAGGAGGAGCCCATTTTTCAAAGGTTTTTTAAAAAGTGTCCTACATTTGAAAATGTTGTCCAACATTTGTTCCCGTTTGGAGGTCCTGACTTTATGGCAACCAGTAGACTCTGCCTACTCCCTGTCCACTCATTCTTCTAACTGAGTGCAAACTACTTTTTTTTTGTACTTATTCATTTGCAACAACTGAAGTAAACTGAGGACAAAGGGAAAGTGGGATGAAGACAGAGAAAATGAGATATTTTAAAATCAGCTGTGAGAACCGGAGCTACTCTACTAAACTGAACATGCTGTTGGGCTACAACTCTGGAGACCAGAGTTCAAATTCCCACTCGAGCATGAAAAACCCACTGGGTGACCTTGGGGCAAGTCACACTCCTCAGCTTCAGAGGTTGGCAATGGCAACCCTCCATTGAAGAAAATCTGCCAAGGAAATCCCATGATACATTCTCTTAGAGTCTCAGTAAGTTAGAAACAACTTGAGGGCACACAACAACAGCAATGTTTCAATTTAAAACTCCTCAAGATATAGTTTTCTGAAGCCGTTATAAAGCTAATGGCCTAATCTTTGTGCCAAGTCTGCAAACCAAGATATCTCATCTGTAATGGTAACTACTTTTAAAACCTCCCCATTTCCCAAGTACCAGTTGTTAACCACTCCACACCTTGCTCCATATAGAGGGGAAAAAATCCATGCGTAACAGAAAGCTTTTCTGTTGTGCTGTTTCAAAAAGACAGACCTAAATAGAGGTCTATCAGAATGAGACCTTTTTTGTAAATATCATTCAAGAACAGCCATATTGCTGACGACTCAGACTGAGTATGCCACTATAACTGGGAGTAGGAATAAGAATAAATTCATATCACGGTTGTGTATTTTTGGGGGGTGGGTGGGTGAAAGAATACTAGGCCTGTTACAGACAGCCAAAATAAAGCTGCTTCGAGTCACAGTGAAGGTATGGTGTTTCAATGATGCAAGCATCTTAAGAGTCCAGAAGCCACAAACCAAGCATGCCTTCCAGGCTGGAGCCGTGGCCTTTGTGCGACTTCTGGACTCTTAAGATGCATGCATCATTGAAACACCATACCTTCACTGTGACTCGAAGCAGCTTTATTTTGGCTGTCTGTAACAGGCCCTAGTTGCTGCTGCTACACTGCAGAATTAATGCAGTTTAACACTGCTTTAACAGTCATGGCTCCATCCTATGGAATCCTGGAATCCGTGACTCGATGCTATGGAACTGTGGGATTTATAGTTTTTTGTGGCAGCAGAGCTTTCTGATAGAGAAGGATTATCTCACAAAATTTCAAATCACAGAATTCTATACCATTGTGCCATGGCAGTTACAGCAGTGTTGAACTGCTTTAATTCTGCAGCATAGCTGCAGCCTGTGACTGTTTATGAAAGCTTTAAAAAAACTAGTTCTTTGGGTGGGGCTGATTAAGGAGCACAGCAAATGGTGAGAGGAGGCTTTTCTTTACCACTTAAAATAAATAAATCTCTTATTAGGGTTATCAGGTCAGGATCATCCCAGGCCCTGAGATTTCTTGCCCAAACCTTGACTCTTGGGGACAGGAGGTGGAGCCTTATTATTATTATTATTATTATTATTATTATTATTATTATTATTATTATTATTTACTTATATCCCTCCTTTCTCCCAATATATAGGGACTCAAGGCAGAGATGTAGTTATACTTGATACAGGAAGCATCAGCTACAGTTGCTCACAGCATATTGTTCAAATAAAAGATGCAAGTACAAATGCACAAAAATACAACAAACCTCGATTTTATCATTTGATGTAAGGAGAGCACCATTTCTATGCCATTCCATTTAATGGGACCTGAGCAGCCACTGATTTTGGTATCCTCAGGCGGTCTTGGAACCAAACCGCAGAGGATATCAAAGGCCCATTGTGCTTGAACATCTTAATTCTGCTTAAATACTCAAAGGTTGGTAGGTTATAAGAGAGAGATGATGCAGTGTACCAAATCTCTGACAAAACTACAGACGCCTGTGGGAAAAATGACAAGAGTTGTCCACATGAGAGTAACTACTTAGTGTGGGTGGATTCCTGCTATTTCTCCAGCATATAGGCTTGGTGAGAACATACGAGTGACTCATTGGCTCACTGCACTTTCCTCCCAAGCTGATAAATAAGTACATAAATGGAAGTACAGAGCACAAGATACTATCCTGATGTGTCTGATATAGGAATATGCTTAAAAAAGAGGACTGAGCAGCACACAGTGTTGGTGCCCTTGTGGCTGTGATGGTAGGGGGAATACATCCTGTTTTTGAAGTGACCCTTGGCATCTTCAATTGATCATTTTTCTTTCATTTTTAACTGATCATTTACTCTTCATATAGGCTGCTTAGAATGGGGAAAATCACTATGTCACAGCCTCAAAGGCCTCTGAGCAATTTTGAATGTGGTTTGTGAAGAGTGGGCAAGAAAGGCAAATGTATTCTATTTCCAAAACCAGTACATTAGCTGGC
This sequence comes from Sceloporus undulatus, assembly GCF_019175285.1. Taxonomy (NCBI): domain Eukaryota; kingdom Metazoa; phylum Chordata; class Lepidosauria; order Squamata; family Phrynosomatidae; genus Sceloporus; species Sceloporus undulatus. The sequence goes on from NC_056522.1 coordinate 213,046,355, forward strand.
ATTAGTTATGCTGTTGTCCTAAGGCATTTCAATTTTCTCATGTATTAAAATATGATCCTCATTTTTTTTTTACATCTCTCAGCCTGCATCACCCTTTCTCTCTCAGTCTCTAGAGCAGGAAACCTATAACAAAGAAGAAGTCATCTTCATGGCTATATAATATGCCTTTTAGCTAATATGCTGTTCCTAAGTATTGCAGGAGCAGTACAAGTCTATAAGAATGACGGTGGAAGGATTTTTCCCTGCTTGCGTATACATGAGCAAAGTGGGAAATCGATGTGATTGGCTGGCGCTAGTTTGGTGGCAGCCAATAAAGTGGGGTCATTTATAAACACAAATTGGTTCAGCATCCTAATCAGGGAGAAGCCATGGAGAAATATATGCTTGCAGGTTAAAAGATTTTGTTGTGTGCCTTCAATTTTTTTCAACTTATGGTGATCCTAAGACAAACCTATCATGGGATTTTCTTGGCAAGATTTGTTCAGAGGGGCATTGCCATTGCCATCCTCTGAGATTGTGAGAATGTGACTCACACAGTGGGTTTCAGGGCTGAGTTGGGGATCAAACTCTGGTCTCCAGAGTTGTAGTCCAACACTCAAATCACTACTCCACACTGGCTCTCATATGTTAAAAGACCGGAAAGGGCAAAAAGCATTTCATAATTTTCTGGCCCTAAAGGCACAGAAAATAAATAAGCTTTAGAACACCTAATTTCTAAAATGATTTAGTAAAGCAAGGGGAAACGGTACCTTGAGGACTACCCAGAATCACAGATAATTCAGAAAACAAACAGAAAGGTTAAAATATGGTGCCTTAAGAAACCAATGCTGTTTATTCCTACTTATCCCAATGAGACTTTTCTCCCTGCCCTGGCTAGCTCTCTTCTTGATTCCTGCAGTGTTTGCTCTGATCCATGTCCTAAAAATATTACTGCTCTTATTTATGTCATGTGACAACCTCCTTTTTTCCCTTTTCATCCTGGAGAGAAGTGACCAGTGGGGTCCCACAGGGCTCTGTCCTGGGCCCAGTGCTATTCAACATCTTTATCAATGACCTGGATGACAGAATTGGGAGCATACTTATCAAATTTGCAGATGACACCAAATTAGGGGGAATAGCTAATACCCTAGAGGACAGGATCAAAATTCAAAATGACCTGAATAGACTAGAAAGCTGGGCCAAAGCTAACAAAATGAAATTCAATACGGAGAAATGTAAGGTATTGCACTTAGGGCGGAAAAATAAAATGCACAGATATAGGATGGGTGACACCTGGCTGAATGAAACTACGTGTGAAAGGGATCTGGGAGTCCAAGTAGACCACAAATTGAACATGAGTGAACAGTGTGATGCGGCAGCTAAAAAGGCCAATGCTATTTTAGGCTGCATCAATAGAAGTATAGTGTCTAGATCAAGAGAAGTAATAGTGCCAGTGTATTCTGCTTCGGTCAGGCCCCACCTAGAATATTGTGTCCAGTTCTGGGCGCCACAATTCAGAAAGGACATTGAGAAACTGGAGCGTGTCCAAAGGAGGGCGACAAAAATGGTGAAGGGTCTGGAAACCATGCCCTATGAGGAACGACTTAGGGAGCTGGGGATGTTTAGCCTGGAGAAAAGAAGGTTAAGAGGTGATATGATAGCCCTGTTTAAATATTTGAAGGGATGTTATGTTGAGGACGGAGCAAGCTTGTTTTCTGCTGCTCCAGAGAACAGGACCCGGAACAATGGATGCAAGCTACAGGAAAAGAGATTCCACACCTGAACATTAGGAGGAACTTCCTGACAGTAAGGGCTGTTTGACAGTGGAATGCACTCCCTCGGAGGGTGACAGAGTCTCCTTCCTTGGAGGTCTTTAAACAGAGGCTGGATGGCCATCTGTCAGGGATGCTTTGATTTGGATTTCCTGCATGGCAGGAGGTTGGACTGGATGGCCCTAGTGGTCTCTTCCAACTCTACGATTCTATGATTCTATGAAATCTTGCTTTAAAATTCACTTTTCTTGAGCTAGCCTCTGGATAATCTCACTTGTTCCTATACTTATCCTATTTCCTAACCTTGTTCTGAAATGCAGAAGGAGGTAACAGATACAAACCCTTAAAGGGAAACAGCTGATGTATTTACTGGCAGGAAACCCTAGCATTAATGATACTATGGTGTGATGTTGTGTCATAATAAAATGCATGATATCAGCTGGAAAAAAAGTGAAATTTTCACATATGATGCACCATTTGCTCTTTTTAAAAAAATTCACAGGCCTATTGCATAGCTGAGAGCCGGCATGGTATAGGGGTTTGAGTGCTGGACTATGACTGGAGATCAGGGTTTGATTCCCCACTCGGGCATTAAAGCCCACTAGGTGACCCTGGGCAAGTTACGCTTTCTCAGCCTCAGAGGATGGCAGTGCCAAACCCTCTCTGAAGAAATTTGCCAAGAAAACCCTATGATAGATTCACCTTAGAGTCACCATAAGTCAAAAAGGACTTGGAGGCATACAACAACAACAACAACAACAACAACAACAACAGCAACCAACTAACTAACTAACTCTGTATGTATATGATCGGTTCATTTTAGGGTTGCCACAAATCAGGAATGACTTGAAGTCAGACCACAGCAACAAATTAGCCGAGGAGAATATACCCCAATGAAATCTCAATCTTTACATGACCCACCTATACAGACAAGAAGTGCATGTCACTTGGATGCTGCAGTGGTCTTTGCCAAGTGAATTCTTCCACATGTGGTGCACCATTTGCTATTTTTAAAAATGCATTGCCCTACTGCAAAACTAACTCTGTATGTGTAAGTGTGTCAGTATAGCTTATTTGTCAACTCCTCAAATGTTAGTTTTTTGGCTAGCAACCTTCCTCCAGTTCTAAGATGATGGGGGGGAAAAATTCCTACCACACTTCATCCAGTGTGGAACTATGGTTCAACTAGTCTTGTCAGCATGCTGTAACTAAACTGGTGCACTTGTTCAGGTAGGTGCCTTTCTTCAGATGGTATAAAGTCTTAGCATTGCAGCATCACACACCATCACACACCATCTATATATTTGGTTTACTCATATAATCCTGAAATTGGTATTTATCTCTAAATGCAATTAGCTGCTCAACCATGGTGGGAGCTGTCCCAAATTTGTACTAAGTTTGAAGCTGGCGAGCAAATATAGTCTCTGTATCTTGAAAGGCAGTTTGTTCGCCAGTGACTCTACACATCACTCTTGTGTTTTGTGAGTGCTCTAAATGCTTTGTGAGTGCTCTAAATCTCTTCAAGCTCATCACTGTTCTCAAGGGGCAGTTCACTGATGCTCTATCCTCTAAAGCTTCGTGCTATCCATGATACATCCCTACCAGAAAGAGTAAGCCATGAATGCTTTTATTTCAGTGATGTCAAGGTGCTTCTACCACATTTATTAATATGCATTCATCTTAGGAATTTAACACATACACTCTGGTTTATTTATTTTGTACTTGTTTTAATGTTAAATGGATGTAAAAACAAAGTGGGCATGGGGTTGTATGTGAATATGTTTCCCACATTTATTTCATTTCCTAAAATTTGGTGGGATTATGCCCTGGAAAAGTAGTAACTTTGTTGTTTTCATGTGTCTTCAAGTTGTTTATGACTTATAGTATCCATAACCATTATTTCATCTTCTCTGTCACACAAGTCTGGTGTCACAGCAAATTACAAACCCCAGGATTCCATCACATCAAGCTATGAGAGTTAAAGCAGTATCAAACTGCATTATTTCTGCAATGCAGATTCAGCCAGAGATTTGCAAAAGATCGTTGTATTATGTTATGCAATGTCCAGGGAAATTATTGAATCACACTATATAACTCGTTTTTCACTATAAACGAGTTATATAGTGTGATTCAATAATGCACCAGAAAACCTGGTTTTTATAACTAAATTCTTATATTTCTGCAAATGACACCAATAGTTATCCAACTTCGTAAGAATGAACCAATGGACTGCTATAAAACAAACCATTCCAGAAACAAATGCAATTGGTGGCCAATTAGCAATATATGAACATAAATTACACTTTTCTCTCAAAAAGTGGCAAGCTGTGCAAGGTGTTAAAGGTAAAGTAAGGGGTTTAGCACATTGGATAGCTCCTTTAAAGTTTAGACAAAAACACATTTGCCACCCTGTTGCTATTGGTGAAGTTATATGTGTTTGTTAGCAAGCATTCACCAAATTATACCATTTTGAGTGCAACCCAATTTCAGTTTTGTTCAGTGAATTAATCCATGTACTTTAAAAAACTGAATAGCAAGGTTTAAAAATTTCTCCTTAGGAACACTCCAAACTGCCACCTTGAATGAACAACACAAATATCACCCCACTCACTCCACTTCTTTCTGCCAGATTCATCTCAGATTGGATCCTGATGGATGGCATTACTTTGTCACATTGCAACACTTGATAAATAACAAAACACAGTGAGGCACAGTGCACGGACACCTGCAAATAGCTGAAAAAGAGTGTCCACTTTACATAATCTCGCTCAATTGCTATGAGCAATTGGACTTTTTCATATTTCTACTACCGCTTCCTTAATTATGCTAAGGAAGATGTATATTGTTTTATTTTATGACACTGTAGGTTATAGGAAGTCTATGATAAGTTTCTAATTAAAGCACTCTTGGTCTATTGAGCAGAAATGTGGAACTAAAATACAGTGATAACAAGAAATGGTAGCCATGCAAAAAGAGATCTGTTAAATGAATGCTAGGTAGAATTAGGGAATGTTATTAGTTTCCATCCTTTATGACTCTCATTTTAAATATAGTGAAAATTGATCAGAAGAAATCATCATGCATGCAGGTGAATAAAAACCACATGTGTAGTATCTTCAATTACTTCGTTGTTGTTGTTGTGTTCCTTCATTGTTTCCAACTCATAGCAACCTTAAGGAGAATGTATCATGGAGTTTTCTTGGCAAGTTTCTTTGGCAGGGGCTTCATTGCCAATCTCTGAGGCTCAGAGCATGTGACTTGCCCAAGGTCACCCAGTGGGTTTAAATGGCTGAGCCGGGATTCGAGCCTTGGTCTCCAGAGTCCTAGTCCAATTTTCTCATCACTACATCATACTGGATCGCTAAACAAATAGCAGGACATTTTAAAGAAATTGCATTGATACTGAACAGGGATAGGTGCCTGCTTCCATTTGAATGAAATAGTTGTTTCTGTAAACAAAGCTGTTGTGAATATGTTGTCACACACTTACACATATATTATGCACTTTAAGTTTGGATTGTTGTTTTTTGCTTCAGCAGTAAGGATACAGGAATTCTTTTTCCAGAGTGATTGGATGGCCCACTCCTGAAGTGGGGCACTACCGTGGTCCCAAAGGGGACACTGGCAGGAGTGGGTTAAATCTGCTCCTTTTTCCCCATATTTCATCAAAATAATTTCTTTTCCATAATCCTTTTTTCACTTTCAAATTACGTGTTAATTGATCATAATAATTGTTGCCATGATGCTGGAATTTTCTCTCCATTTATTATTCCATTATATAACTCTAACAGTTTTGGAACTAATATTTTTTCAAACATCTTATAATATTCAGGCCCTAAACTATCCAGTCCTGGAGTTTCCCATTTTTTAATTTCTTAATTACTTCTATTATCTCTGCCTTTTCAATGGGTTTTCCCAATAGTTTCTTATCTTCTTCCTTTAATATTTGTTCCCAATTTTCTTCTATATACTTTTCTATTTGGTCCAATGGATTTTTTCCTGCCTGATATAAATCTTTATAAAATTCTTCAATTTTTTAAATTTTTTCTTTCATCAATCTACACATCGTCCCAGCTTTATCCTTCACTATATTGATCATATTTTCCATTTTCTTTTTCTGTGTAGACCTGGCCAACATGTTTGAATTTTTATTACTATATTCAAAATATTCTCTTCTTAAATAAATCAAATTCTCTTCATTTATTTCCATCTTATCCAATTCCTGCCTTTTTGCTCTTAATTCTACATAGATCTGTTTGTCTCTATTAACTATATATTTATTCTCCAATTGTTCTATATCTATTTCTAATTTCCTTTTTCTTTCTTCTAGTTTCCTCTTAAGGTTATATGATTCTTTTATACATATTTCTCTTGTTATTGCCTTTATAATATCCCATAACAATCCTTTTGACACATCTTTATCATTTATATTCCATGTTTTTTGCCATTCCTTTCCAATTTTATCTACGATATCCTTATAATTCAAGATCTTACTATTTAACCTCCATCTATTTATTTGTTCATAATCTTTCTTAATAATAATTTCTACACTCACCAAAGCATGGCCCGTTACTTTTATACTTGATATTTCCATATCTAAAACTTTATTTATCATATTTTTGAAATGAAAATATAATCTATTCTAGAATATCTGCAGAATAATATGTATATTTCTTTTCATCCCCTTTTACTAGCCTCCAGATGTCTTTAAATTCCCCTTTTTCATTATTTTATTTAAGTTTGTTATATTTCTATATTTATCCTTTGCTGGGGGGTTAGATTTGTCTTTAATCTTACCCACTTGTATGTTAAAGTCTCCTGCCAAAATCACATATTGTTTTTGTACTTTTTCCACTTTTTAAAATACTTTCTCATAAAACTCCTCTTGTTTTTCATCTGGTGCATATACATCCACCAATACATAATTATCCTCACAGATTTCTCGAACGAAAAGAAAAGACAAGGGAGGTGAATATTTATACTAATTACTTGGCATTTCAAACTCAATTAGCATGTCAAAAGGAAGTTTAGCAGAGGTTTAAAGAACATCCCTCTGCTAGAAAAACACAATATGAATGGTAGCTTTGCTTATGAAAAATACTCAAATCCTCACCATTGAACTAAAAACCAAAATTCTTACTTGTTGATCGAGAAGTGCTCATAATTTCTTCTCTTTAAAAATCTTTGAATAACAGATAACAGATAAGATCCTCTGCTTATTGAATTTTGATGAATATTCTTTATATCACTAGTTTGAGGTTATACAATAGGATCGCTGTATCTGTAGGACCGGTAACCTCAGTTTCACTTACCCCCGTCGAGAAAAAAAAAGGCTCTCTAGGCATTTGAATATCCTCCAGCATGACTCTATGGTCAATTTCTGGCAGAAAAATATCATTCACAGTTAGCTGTGGTTTTACATATCCACAGTAACCATGAGAATGGATCCCTCATGGATACCGAGGTTGTACTATACAGTGGTCCCTCCACATTCACTGGGGTTAGGGATGAAGGATCCCCATGAATGTGGAAAAACTGCAAAAAACCTCCCCCACAAACCCTATTCTTTTTACCTAAGAGAACACCTCTCTAGGAATCTCCAGGTCTCCAGTGCAACGCTATGGTCAATATTTGCCAGAAGCTAATAACAGAATCATGCTGGAGGACCTTCAAATGCCTAGTGAAGTGTGTTCTCTAGGAACATCTAGGTTCTCCAGCATAATTCTATGGTCAACTTCCAGCAGAACTGCACCAGAGGATTTAAAGATTCCTAAAGAGACATATTAATCAAAACCGCAAATAATCAAATCCACAAAAGTCAAAGCTCCAAATGTGGAGGGTCAACTGTATTCCAGGCCTGCTGTTTCTCTTTCCAGTATTCTTTTTTAGTTATTTTTGTCCAAGGATTCCTATTCAACATAGCAATGCTTGCCAAACGTTCGACTACAGACAAGGCTCTAATTTATTAGTGGGAACCCCTTAGACTTCTAGGAGTTCAGGGATTACACTGAACTCCTAGAAGTCTAAGAGCCGAAGAGCTAAACCAGCACTCTCTATTCTAGAACCTAAGATAAACACTTTATATAGTAGCCTATAACCAAAAGGCCAGGACTGGACTTACTACCAGGCAATTCCTAGAATATAACACACTTGCCATTGTAATAAGGAGTTGAGTTTATTTGCAAAGGATGAGCTGTATACACTTTCTGCAATATACAACTCACAATAACAGTAGAAGTATAGATAAGCTAATGATATGTACCAAGCTGACCACACTAAGGAGATTATCATACGAGGCTAAAAAGTGGAATTAAAGCAGGATAGTTCCATCTATGGCCAAACCTTATCAGACAAGATCACAGCTGAGCTGTAGCTGGTCTGTCCTCCACCACCTGTGACTATTTCACACCTTTTAACTGATGGGCTTTCCTTGACAGTAGCCGCCAATGTCACTGCTGTGGCATTACATCTGTGTGTAGTAAACTTCCACCAGCAGTCTCCGTATGGGGCATGTAATCTCAGTCTCCTCTTCTCGCCTTTTCCACCACCCACCTCCCCACTATTCCCATGGCTTTCTTTTTTAAAAAAAATTCCCCCACCTAAATCACATTGCCATAATGCCTAAATTGTGTAAAAACAAAAAAGAGAATTTTTTTTTTAAAAAAAGCACACACACCAAAAGGCATGCTGAGTAGAGCAATAGGGAAGGAAGATGGAGTTAAGAAGCAGTCTAGGAAAGATAGTCCTAGACTGCCATTGGTTCCTACAGCTGCAGTTGTGCAGTTGAAGACATGCAGTACGGACTGCTCCCAAACCGGTAGGTATGTGTTTCAGTTCATTAACACAGTCATGGTGAGAACTGAGACTTGTATGATAAGATACGATAAGATCCTAAGAAAGAGCCAAGACCACAGAAACATTGCTTGCCCAGAGTGCAAGACTGCAAGGAAAGCCATAAGACAAGGGACAAAATTTACCTTTATATTCATACCATATAGAAAACATTCCCAAAGGCCCTAAGCTCAGAACCCTCTGGACCTTTTTCTATGTGCTAACTCTCATAAGGAAGAGTTTTAGAAATAAATGTTTCCAAACAGTCTCTGATTATGACTTTGACTGAGCCAAAATAAGACCTCATGGTTAGCAGTGACAGGCACCCATCCTCAAGCTGCTGGGATCCAGAAACTGCTAGTCTTTCTCTCTAACACACACACACACACACACATTTGTATGACAGAGCTCCATGAAGATTCTGATGGTCAAAGTAATACCCGAGATTAATTTTCAGTCTCATGGCATCAATCACGGCCTCAAGACAACTGTAGGATGCAGCAGCAGTAAATTTACTCTCACAAAAAGGTGTGGTGCCTTGTATAGAGTATATTAACCTAAACAGACTAAAGGTGACACAAACACTTTCTCCTCCATAATGCAGATGACTTGGGGACATTTTAATAATAAGATTTTGAAACAATTTGTGTTTGGATGGCCCTTTGTTTCAAAGAGATCAAGGCACTTCGAGAATGTAACTTCATTACTGTGCCAGAACTTTGAATCTAAGACCTGCAGAGGTATTCAGAGTGATCCTGTCTCCTTGGAAAGCCATTGGTGATTCTGAAACTGACTTCCCTGGCAACAGAATGGAGCCCTGTATATATTTTTATCCTTCTTTTCTTTTTACAAAAAAATACTGGGAAGCAAAACTTCAATGAACTTTGCTGTAGGTATTGAACTAATTGCTGCTGATTTAACATCCAGGCTACATTCTGACTGTCTCCTTTTACAAATGAGCTGTTTAAAACAACCTAAGATTTTTTCTCTCTTTTTGCATGGTTGTGGGGGAGGTTGTTAATGAACCTTCCTACCTTAGGCTGGATCCACATTAGCACCCGTCTTAGTTCAGCTGCTGTTGGAATACATGATCATCTTCACAATGAAAACCATTCCTTTGGGCTTTAGTGCAGTTTAGAAGAACTCACCTTTTATTCCATGATTTTTACAAAAAATAATGTTTTTCCTGTTTTTTTGCAATGTGTCTCCTGACAGATCAGTGTGGCATCAGGGGTGGGGTATAGTTGCAGGCAGGATAGATTGGTTGACAGCATCCTCCAACAGGCAAATGTGTTGTTGCCATTTTATTTTTAATGTTGTTTACAATATCATTCTGAGGAGTAATATGATTTGTGCTCACTCTGACTATGATTCCTACTTATAAGGAATGTATCCTTCACTGATGGCAAAAGAGGTAAGTAGGTTTGAGTAATTGCTGTGTTGGAACCATCATGATTTCTTACCAAACAGAGGAAGATAACACAGCTGGTACAATGACAGGGTTGCCCTTCCCTTTTCCAGGAAGTTGATGGCAACAACAACAACCACAACATCATGTTCTTTCTTCGAAACCAGAGGGCAGAAGCTGTTTGGACAAGGTGTCTCTGAGAGACAAGGCTCATTATTCCTCCTCCAATTCTTGATAATGCTGATCGATGCGTAGTCAACTAAAAGTTAACGTTGGTAAATTTACTCCGTTAGGCTTCACCCTGGTTTGTACCATGATGAAACAAGTGAGGATGGAAGCTGTTCAGCCAGGTGCTGCTGAGCTACGAGGCTCATTATTCCTCCTCCTGCAGTCACTGTTTATGATCAACAGTTTTTATACTCCTCCAGTTATGTTACTGGAGCCACAAAGCAGCAAATATAGGAGCAGTCCCAAGAGTCCCTTTCCACTTCATTCCACTGCAGCTGCCTGCCAATCCAGGCTCCATTCTTGTCTCCTCCATGTGTTTGTATTTGCATGCTTTTAAAATTCCCTCAATTACTCAAGATCACTCACTGGGGTGTGAAGAGGGGGGAGGGGGTTGGATGGGGGAATCATCCAATAAGAATGCAAGGTGGATGCTAAGATTGACAGGAAACCCAGAAAGGCTATTGGTAGGTTTATGCACAATGGGAAGAAGAAATAAAGTGCAGCTGCTGCCATCGTGTAACTTAAAATACTCCAATTCATATATGGGAAGAAATGTTTTTTTATACCTATTTGAATGTAAGCAGGGGAAATGTATGGCTATCAATACAAGTTGAGTCTGATTTATTATCAGTAGGTGTGGCATTAATGGGGAGAAACCAGAGCAGAATATTGCTCACTGGAGCAGGATTATTTTGCTGGTGTGGATCCACCCTTCGATACTACAGTGCACTCTTGCTATCTGCGGGGGATAGTCCCGTTTTTCTCAGTGGGTGCATGCTCCCACTCATGTCACTGTGTGTGCATGTGCCCATTCAGAAAACCAGGGCTTGCCATCTGTGGAAGCTCAAACCATGGATGGCAAGCCCACGCTTGGCAAGGATGCACTGTAATTAGATAATCTTAGTACCTACCCATCTTTTAAGAAATCTGTCACTTGTAAAAAGTTGTGAATACACAAATGTACGCCAACATTATTAGACCAGCTACTTAGTAAAGTATACTTAAACAAGTAGTATCCCCTGGTCTGACCCCCCTCCCCCGTAATCCTGCTTTACCAAGCAGCAGCCATCGTGAGCAATGGAAGTCTGTTGTCCTATTTCTTGGGTTACAGCATGCTGATGTTTCTATCCCCCTCCCACAAACAATCTTCAGTGGGGTAGTCAGAAACTGGGTCTCTGTTGCAATTCCTGCCTGCAGTCATAGGGACTGTGAATACAAATCTATTGTGAATGCAAAAATCTGGATTACACCTTTGTAACTGTGATAGTGAAATCCAGCCATAGCTATTATTAAGAAGCATTTTGTTGGCTAATAATAATAATAATAATAATAATAATAATAATAATAATAATGAATTTTATTTATATGCCTCCTCTCCCACAGGATTGAGGCGACTTACAACATCAAGTAAAACACAGTATAAAATACAACATACAGTTAAAATACATCACATTAATTCCCTTCTCTCTCCGTCCATACTACAATATCATTAAACAATAAAAAAATTAAAACATTAAGAATTAAAAAAATTACTAGGTCTAAGCTAGGTCTATAACAGTATAGTATAAACATATAGTTGGTTTGACAGTTTGTCATATCTTTTTTACATTGTCAAAGGCACTTGATTTGAAAGGGGCCTAATTTAAATGTATATTCATTTAGCAAAAATGGAAATTAACATGAAAGTTCTGACCCCAGGAACATTTACTGGGGCTTATGCCTCAATGAACAGTAGAAGATCTCAGAGACATCTGTTTGCTAATGATTATAGCCCAGGGATTGTAGCCCTTCTAGCATTTTCAAAAGGAGTTAGTAAATAAGTATTTCACTTGGAAGCAACTAGTAAAAATGAAAGATTAATTAAATACAGAGAGCCTGTGTGGTGTAGCAGTTTGAACATTGGACTATGACTCTGGAGACATAGGGTTTGATTCCCCGCTCAGCCATAGAAACCCACTGGGTGACCTTGGGTGAATCACACACTCTCAGCTCCAGAAAATCTCATTATAGGTTCACTTTAGGGTTGCCATATGTCAGAAATGACTTGAAGGCACACAGCAACAACAAATATAATCAATTCATCTGTCAAATCTTTATTTTTAATTTTATTTTTCTCATTTTAAAAAGCTTATTCTTAACTCTTTTTGCAGGGTGTTTATGTGTATATAATTTGGGAGCAGGGGAAAACTAAGTATAAATGTTATAGATTTATCCATTTTCCCACTGGTATAAACAAGGAGCAAGGAAAGACCTTGCACTGAACAAATAATCCAGTTTGACACCACTTTAATTGCCATGGCTTTAAAGCTGTGGAATTCTGGGAACTGATGTTTTGTGAGACATTTAGCATTCCTTGTCAGAAAGCTCTGATGCCACAGCAAAATGCAGTTCCTAGAATTCCATAGCACTGTGCCATGGCAGTTAAAGTGATGTCAAATTGGGTTATTTCTGCAATGCAAATGCAACCTAAAATAATCAAAGGTCTAGAAACCATGTGTTACAAGGAACAGTTTAGGGAGTTGTTATAGCTACTCTATTTCTAATATCATATGATTTAATTGTTAGGGATGTGGTGGCTCATTAGTTGAGATGCTGCCTCTGACAATTGCAAGATTGGCAGGTCACCAGTTCAAGACCCAAGTGCCACATAACTGAGTGAGCTCCTGTCACTGGTCTCAGCTTCTGCCAACCTAGCAGTTCAAAAGCATGTAAAAGTGCAAGTAGATTAATAGGTACCACTTTGGTGGGAAGGTAACAGCATTCTGACCATGGAGTTGTCCTTGACAATGCTGGGCTCTTCAGCTTAGTAACAGAGATGAGTATCACCTCCTACAGTCAGACACAACTAGACTATACCTTTTTTTTAAACCTATGATTTAATTCAAAATAACAGGAGCCTTCCTTTCCCACCTCTTGAAAAACTGGTGGCAATGGAAGGATATATGACATCTGGCTGACCAAATAGGTCAAAAGAACCATGTAAGGGGCGTATTGGGTGGGTAAGTGGGAGGGAACTCCTCTGGTTCAGTAGCTGAAGCTTCAAGGAATGAATTAAAAATCAAGTAGAACCTGGCCTAAATCCAACCATTAATTCCAATGAAATTAGGCCTATTGAGTTGATGTTCCAACTCTCCATTGATTTAATGACTCTATTATAGTTTGGTAAGAACCAGGATGGTATGGTCGGCCCTTCTTATACATGGATTTTTTATACGCGGATTTGTTATACACGGATTCAACCATACATGGTTTGAAAATGTTCAAAAAAAGTATAAATTTCAAATATCAAACCTTGATCTAATATTTTTTTTATAAGGGACACCATTTTGCTATGTCATTATATTTAATGGGATTTAAGCATACACGGATTTTGGTATACACGGGGGATCTTGGAACCAAAGCCAGCATATAACAAGGGTCCACTGTATAGTGGTTTGAGTGTTGAATTGAGACTCTGGCTTGAATCCCAAGCTTGGCCACGGAAACCCAGTGGGTGACCTTGGGCAAGTCATATGCTCTCAGCATCATAGGAAGGAAAGGCAACCCTACTCTGAACAAATCTCGCTAAGAAAACCCTGTGATGGGGTTTGTCTTAGGGTTGCCCTAAGTTGCAAATTATGTAAAGGCACATAACAACAATTCTAGTTGGGGCAAACAATTGAATTTATTCCTGTATCCCTACCAAGCAACCAATATCGGGATGATAATTTATGAGGAAAAATAGTTTTCTGAGAATCTTTGCTGTCTCAGTTTCTCCTTTAATCAAATCTTGCCAAGTACAAATATTGGTTTGGGATGTCAGACTGTAAAATTCAAGCAATTTGTAGAGACAGGGTCTTTTTGGTGGTGATAATATATTGTTGGAATTCCTTCCTAAGATGTTGCCAACTCCCTTTCTTATTCCCTAAAAATATTAGTCTATTTTTTTTCCTGTTTCAGATTTATTTCCATGAAGGTGCTGATTAGGCTACTTAAATGTTGTTGTTATTTATTTATTTATATATTTACTTTTTTTGTTGCTTCGTGTGCTTTTATCTGAACTGGTGTGTTTGGCAGCATGTTGTTTTTAGACTGCCGTTTTCAATTTTGTGGTAGTAATGGACTGCTTGTAGTTTGTATCTGAGTATGTGAGCCACCCAGGGAAGGTTTTGGCTCTGAAAGTTGATATATAAACAGCAGAAGTAAATAAAAAATAAATAAAGCTAGACTTCCTGAAAGTAAGAGGTTTTTTTTTTTTTTGGTGTTGTTTAACACAAGGTTGAAGTTTATCCTGAAAATTCAAATTTATGTACACCTTTGTGTGTTTTAAGCTATACAAAAATTGTTTGTTTCTTGGAAGCAATGTTTCACTGTTAATGCAGTTACCTTCTCTCATCTTTGGCACACTTGCTGCAGAGGAAGATGGATGCTTCCTTATACATTATGTATCAAGGCATACTCTGTTAAGGATCTGGGAATTCCCTCTCTGGCATATTTAGAAAGTATTATTGGCAATCCGTCCCATGGTGTTACCAGTGAATGACATGTCAATGCCTTGATGCCTGGTGTTAATTATTCACAATCTGCCATTTCCATTGTACTGAGATAGCTTCTATCCATGCTGACACAAAAAGATTTAGCAAATAACATTATCCGACTCTGGAGAGAGGGAGGGAGAAGTGAAAAGATCCAACTTTTGCTAAAGTTGAGGAAAAGGAAGAGGAAGAGGGGACTGGCTGACAAGCGAAAATTATTATGTATCACAGTTTGACTGAGCTGCTCTTAGGCAGACAATTTTTTTTTTGCCATAGCCCAGTTATGGCTGCTGCTTTTGACACGTTGCCATTGACTAACAGATGTTATGCACACTCCCATTAATTAAATCAGTAAATGGTGGCATTTGAGGGCAAGCTAGAGTAGCTTGTCAAATTCTGGATTTAATGGAGATAACATTTTAAATATGGTTTCCCCATGAAATGAAAGAATGCCAGGAGCACACTGAGAACACAGCGCCATTTGGAAAGTTTATTTTACAAAGTAATTTGTTAGGAAATTCATTGTAAAGCCCAGAAAGCTAACTTGTTACCATCAACATTGCATTGCAACATTGCAGTTTCTAAATTCTACTACAGTATTTTAATTACTAATTATTTTTCCCCTTCTGCTCTGTGTTTTAGATAATCTGGAATCAGATTTTATCTGGGATCAGATTTGATCAATTAATCCATTTTGTGACTATATTAGGAGCAAAGAGAAGACTGAAGGTGTTTACAAATTCACCCCTTCGTCTAAAAATCCATGTTAGGAGTCCGTCTTAATCCATGAGCTCCTACAGCATTCAAGGCCAATCTTCAGGTGGACCATGAACTAGGTACAAAATAAGTTGTTGTCTCCTTCATTTTGTTTCCTGCTCCACAGGAAAGTGTGTTTAATTCACTTTTCTGGGAAGTGGGTCCATAGCTTTAATCAGCTTCCCATTTCCCCCCCAAAAGTTTAAAAAATACGGGTCTAGATAGTGTGAATGCATGGGAAACAGCATGCCAGAATTTTGCATCTGTGTGCTTGGATATATTCACTGAATAAGTGTATATGTATATTAGTGTGTATACATAAACAAAAGTGCAAGAAGCTACACCCCCCTCATACCTGCCCAAAAGAGAGAAAGCAAGATGCTACACTTTTCCATAGATTAGAACAAAAAACTAAAACCAACAAAGAGACTGACCTGCTGGGTACATGAAGATGACAGCGAAAACCCAATGGTATATGGCCAATGGCATATGCGATCAGAGCAATTGTCTGTTCCCTGACCCACACATCTTCTCGGAAGGTTCACTGGATCTTCTGGTACAGGTTTTGGAGGTGTGCAGAGAATTGCAGTTACCTCAGAGCATGCTGAGTTACACAGCTAGAGGGTACTGATACATTATCTTTATTGTGAAACTGCTTTATATAATTTTTACCTGTATGATTCAAATTGTTTTTAAATGTCCTGGATAGTTTCATAGGGTTTAACTGTATTGTGTTTCAATGTGTAAACCACCATGAGTCCCTGTTTTGGGGAAAAGGTAGGATAAACAATCAATCAATCAATCAGTCAATCAATCATCATCATCATCCAATACATATGTATATTTGAAAGTGTAGTTAGAAGCCTAAAAAGTGTAATAGAGCCCACACTACATAATTATAGCACTATGATCCTATTTTAATGGCAACATTCTATGGAATCCTGGGACTGGTGGTTTGGCCGGAGGCACTAGAGCACCTCTCTGGCTGAGAATTCTAAAGTTCCTCTCTTTCCTACATATTCCAAGTTTTCCATGGGGTGGAACTTGGGGTGTCACTAGAGAGAGTGGGGGTATGGACTATACCAGGTGACACCCTAAGGTGTGGTGACACCACTGCTCCCCAAACAGTTGCTTCTTGGAAAAAAAGGGGTTTGAGGTTTGGTTGTGTCACTTTAAAATTCTGAAGAGATGGGGTCAGTGGAGTGAAGCTCAATGGGAGGAGAAAAGGGGCAGGTTATTTTTAAAAAAAATAAGTTTAAAAATTTTAACATTTAATTTTTTTTAAAAATGATTTTGTTTTTTAAAAAAGTATCATTGTGTTTTTTAAACTCTTTTTAATAACATCACATCTTGCCAAATTTTCACTTTAATGACATGAAACTATGTGCACATGAATACATATAGGCTGTGAGTATGATATTGTAATTTAATAACATAATTTTAATTTTGCTAGTTGTGTATGAGGCAACTATTGCCGTTGCATTCAGTGTTATATGAGAATTACAATTTATGAGCAACATTAGTGCAGAAACATCACTAAGTGTTCTGTATGGGTCTGGTATGGGACAAGGTCAAGGGGGAGTGACACCAAGAGTGTCTCCACAGGATAGTGCCAACCCTAATGATGCCACAGGGTGGACCCATAATAGTTAAAGTGGAATCACAGTGCTATGATGGCATAGTGTGAAAGGCCCCTTAGTCAGACCACTGGTTCATATAGTTCAGTCTTTTCTGCACTGGCTGGCAGCAGCTGTCCAGAACTTCAAGAGGGGGTTCTTTACCAGGTCTATCAGTAAATGCAAAAGACTGAATCTGGAATATCTGCCGCTTCTCTGCAGCTCTTCCCCACCCAACTCTTCCCTGAGTGTGAAGCTTCTTGATGCCATGCAAAGTGTGTTTTCTAACAAGAGAATTGTGTGTGTGTGTGTGTGTGTGTGTGTGTGTGTGTGTGTGTTGTAATCACATATAAATGAGTGCAGGCAATATTTGGGTCTGAACACATTAATTAGCTTCTGAGGCTTTGTCATTTCTCTTATTATTTTTATCTTTGTTCATTATTCTCTGCTCAGTCTCTGTGGATGTTCTGCATTTTTATCACAAACCAACGGGCTGGTTATTTTTGTCAAACAAGGAGCCGGTCTGCAAACCCTCATGCTGTTGCGCTGAGCCCGTCTGCCCAGTCTGTCAACAGGATAAAAGTGAATCTTCAGCTTTTTTTTTAATTACAAGGATAACATGTTCGCTCGTCTAATAATGAAGATGGTTAGCAATTTTAAATTTTAATAATCAATTACTGAAAGTAATTCGCCATTAAACCACAAGAGAGCCATTAAATCTCAAAAGATGGAACATGCTGTATGTAGCAGTAGCAAAATTTTTCTATTTTTAAATATCATTAGGGAATTTCTGATTGTTTCATTTCCCTGCATTTCTTTTACCTCTCTTTCTCATGCAGACTCTCATTTTTTTGCAGGAAGGCATCACGTGATTTTATAAATAATAAAAGAAACTCCTTGCAAGACGTGATCCAGTGTGTGAAATATGTGCTAAGAATATAATTTGTTTCAGTCTAGCATATTTTGACTGAATAATCAGCCCAGTGGCTAATTAATGTTAAAATATGATTGATGCTATGTGGCATGGGGCAAGGGGGATGTTTTGGTACCTTTTCCACCACTGAAACCCTGAGTTCAGTTCCTGCTGTTTTCACAATAGCAAGGTACATTATCTTATCTCATTGTTTTTATACTGTTGCTAATTCTCCCTCTTCCTCCTGCCCTTCTCTCTCCATCTGTGTTACAGATATAGAAATGGATATAGAGATATCATTGTGAGTGGTCTGGACTGGGAAAGATGATTGGTGACACTTTATTCTAAGTGAAGTGTACATATATCTTGTCCTTCTTTAGTTTTGAAGACCTAACTGCAAAAGGTGTGTGCATACATTCTTGGTGTATATACTTGTGTGCATAGATTCTGTAAAACAGAAATAATGGCCTATCTCTGTGCATTATGGTGATGATAAATAATGTGGCAAAATGATGAGACTTGAGATATAAAGGGAAGAGGCAGGGATGTAGCCAGGGTTTTTTTTTTTGGGGGGGGTCCGGACCTCCCCTTCAGGCCCTGGGGGCGTTCAAGCTCCTTCCTCCTCCCTCCTCCCCTCCATCAAAACTACGGAGAACTCGGAGAGGGAAAAGGGGAAAGACAAAACAAAAGTTGCAAGCTCAGAGAAAGAGAGAGAGGGGGGGGGGAGAGGGAATGGGTCTCTGTGATTTCTTTCCCTTTCGATTCCATCGGAGTCCAGCTTCCACTCCTCCTCCTCCTCCCCCCTTGTCCCTTGTGCTTTTGTCAGAATAAAAGTCTCTTCAGAAGAAGGGAAGGAAGGGGAAAAACGAAGGAAGAATGATAGGGAGGGAGGGAGGGAGAACTGAAGAAAAGAAGGAAAAGAAAGGGAGGAAGAGGAAGGGGAGAAAGGAAGAAAGAAAAAGGAAGGAAGGAAGCTTCTAAAAGGAAATATAAAAGAAAGAAAAGGTGACTTCTAACTTTACTTTCAGCAGTTATATCCATATACAAAATAGTAA
>NC_056522.1:213065436-213104867 GCF_019175285.1 Sceloporus undulatus
AATAATAATAATAATAATAATAATAATAATAATAATAATAATAATAATAATAATATCCCTTACCCACAATGCTGAGGACTAGATGCATTTTGGATTTTGGAGTTTTTCAGAGTCTGGTATATTTATATATGTCTAATGGGATATAATGGGAGATGGGATCCATGTATGTCTCATATGCATCTCATAGACATAGGCTGAAGGTAATTTAATACACAGTATTTTCAAAATAATGTTGTGCTTCTGTACACTGAGCTTCAGCAAAACCCTGAGACCACTATTCCTTGTATAATTCAATAATTTCTCTAAACCTTCAGGATTCCCAGATTTCCTTTTCTTGGAGTCAGACCAGATGCTCTCAGGGTCAGTTCTAGGTTTTGGAATAATTTAGGTTTCAGAAGTCCAGAGAAAGGAGACTCAGACTCTACTCTGGACATTTCTCCTGAGAATGGACTCATGTTTTCAAAAACAGTCATTCTGGAATTTTGCAACAACAAAAAAGAGGAGGGTCTGTGATGCAAAAAGCAAGAGGCTTCCTTCCAGCTTTGTTTTTTCTCTTTTTTAAAAGACAAATAGAATAAAATACAGTTAGCTGGCCCCTTTTTAGCATGTCAATGGGGGTGCTTTGATGGAGAGTTCCTGCATGGCAGAATGGGGTTGGACTGGATGGCCCTTCTTGGGGTCTCTTCCGACTCTATGATTTTATGATTTATTAATTAATATATGGAATCAATCTAAGATGATGAATCGGGGCTGTGGAGTCCTATGGCCCTGCTCCAGGCAATGCTAGACTGCAGGCCCCATCATCCAGCACCACAGACTGCTGGGAACTGCAGTCTAATAAGGCTGCACACTGCAGAAATAATCCAGTTCGACACTACTTTAATGCTATGGAAAATCCTGGGATTTGTAGTATGTTGTGCCACCAGAGCTAAAGAATGCTAAATGTCTCACAAAACTACAATACCCAGATATTGTTGTTGTTGTTATTTTCTTATATCCCGCCTTTCTCCCAATATACAGACTCAAGGTGGTGATTTTCCATAGCATTAATCTATAGTATATCTTTCTACAATGTAGATGGACACCTCCATTACATAATTTGTTGAGGATGCTTTGACTGGGAGTTCCTGCATGGCAGAATGGGGTTGGACTGGATGGCCATTCTTGGGGTCTCTTCTAACTCTATGATTCCATGATTCTATAGCACTCTGAGCCTACTGTGATTTTAATTGTTTTTAAATGTATAAAGGTATAAAGTCTTATAATGCAAGCCATGCACTGATGGACTATTGCACTATAATTTTTTATTGATTGATTTTATACCCTGCCTTTCTCCCAAAATAGGATTCTCTTAAAGGGGTTTGTTTATTATAAAAAGAAAGGAACGTATAATGGCTTGGAATTAAAAATTATGATAGATAGATAGATAGATAGATAGATAGGTCTTGGAATTAAAAAGTGTGTGTGTGTGTGTGTGTGTGTGTGTGTGTGTGTGTGTGTGTGTCTTAAAATTAAAAATCCCTTTTGGAAGTGGGAATGAAATGTTGTGTGGATGCAGCCTGGGTTCTTAGCTCAGCTCAGAAGTTGGAATACAGTGTCTCAAAGCATGAGCAGAGTGTCTCTGAGCATGAACAGAGTGGCTGCCGCTCATTGCTTGAGAAGCTGCACTTTGCTTTATTGAGCTGAATTTATCTGATGTAAACACCTTCAGAGGAAGGGCTCAGTTTGCATCTGCACTGAAAAAATAATCCAGTTTGATGCCACTTTAACTGCCCTTGGCTCCATGTTGTGAAATGCTGGGATTTGTAGTTTGTTGTGGCACCTGACAGATGACTCAACAGGTCCTCAAAACTACAGATCCCAAGATTCCATAGCACGAAGCCATAACGGAAGTTAAAGTGGTGCCATCGAGGTGTCAAGGGTAAACGCTCGACCCTCTTTTTGTGTCTTGGGGGGCTCTTAGCCTCTCAAAATGGTGGCACTTAGTCTTGACCCCCCCTTCCCAAAATCCTGGCTACGTCCCTGGAAGAGGGGGAAGTGCTTACTATGTGACATGTCTGCTAAACAAGGTAGACACATAATTACATAATCAGAAACAATTATGACCAAAATGCACTACCCATAATCATTTGATATGACTGCAACCAAAGTGTGCAGTCAAATTGTGGTGGTTGTGTGCGTTCATGTTGTTTCAGACTTATGGCAACCTTAAGGTGAACCTATCATGGGGTTTTCTCATCAAGATTTGTCCAGAGGACATTTGCCATTGAATTCTCCTGAGGATGAAAGAGTGTGACTTTCCCAAGGCCACCCAGTGTTTATTTTCTTTAGCCAAGTAGAGAATTGAACCATGGCCTCCAGACTCACAGTCCAGCACTCAAACCACTATGCTATGCTGGCTCATGGGTTCAGTATCAGCTATTTATTTCATATCTGGATTAGAAGTGATTCTGACTATTGAACACTAGAAACCTGACTCCAGTCTGTGTTCTTTCTGCCAGTATTATGTGCATCTTTCCTTTTTTTAAAAGCTGGGAATTTAAATATATGAAAAGTATAATTGAAATTAAGCAGTGATGTATTCAAGTCTTTTATTCCAAATCTCAAATCAAATCTCAGTTCTCTGCCTTCAGGTCTCAAGTTGAGTCTCAAATCCTTGAAATATAATTTCAAGCCAAGTCTCAAATGAAGTCTCAATGTTGGGAGCCAACCTTTAAGAGGAAAAGAGGAGGTGGTGGAAGTATGTGTGTGCCCCCCCCCCAAACAACTAGAAAATCAAGACAACATGAACAAAGTTAAATAAAAAAATTCTCAGAAGAGAACAACAAACATGTTAGGCAATGGGCTCGATAGCTACAGTTCCCAGAATTACATAGCACTGAACCATGGCAGTTAAAGTGCTGTCAACTTGGATTATTTCCGCAATGTGTATGCAGCCTCAGAGGATATATGTATTTTACAAACTTTTGTTGTGCTACAATTGAAATCAGCAACATGTCAAATAGTGCCTTCTTTCCTGACACTGGTGGTGTCTGCATGGGCCAAGATACTCTGGGATCAGCCTCACCTATTACTTGAGGCCCTCCATTGCAATACTGGGTGACTGTTTGCATGTGCCTGCCATTGTGCCACTGGGCACTGCCTCTGCCACCATAGGTGATTTCACTTTGAGGTAAAAATGAGGCGATCACATAGCTGGGTGCCTCGTTGTGACCTCAGAGCAAATGACTTCTGTGAGGCTGGCAGCACCCGTTGCACAGTTGGATGCACAGGTGAACAGCCACCTGGCGTCTTGATGGAGGACTCTGGATCTTCTGGGAAGGTCTGGAGCAAAGTTTTTAAATTCCATTTTAAGAGCGTTATTCATTGGGTTTAGTGCTGAACATGGTAGATGTCATCTGGTCTGGTTGCACTAGAACTGGGGTTTGGGCTGTGCATCATCTGACTCCCTGCCAAGTGGACAAGGGGAGGCCATTTTATTTGACTCATGCTGACAGGGCCACTGACTGTAGCTTGCAGTCAAATGACATGTGTATATGGATGACTCAGAACTCCCTTAGCTAAAGCTATGAAGAAGAAGGAAAGAAACAATATTTGAGTATTGGTCAGGTATGCACATAACAGTGAACAAAGGAATTGTCTGTTGAAATTTAGCTTAGCTGCTAGCTTGTGCCCTTGGCTGTACATCTGAAATGGGAGCTGACAACAGGAATGGGAGAGATGTAGATCCAAAATGGGGAGAGAAAACTGTGATTTATTGGGTTCTCTGCAACACTATGTATCTCTGGATCCATGGACAGCTGCAGGAGCCACATCTGCATTATTTCCTACCTTCTCACGTGTCCCTGGGCCACACTTGCCATTTCCAGAGGAAACCAGAAGTGATTGAAAGGCAATGTCCGTTTTTGTTTTAAAAGCTGAGGAGGCTAAATTATGTTTTTTGGGAGATATCGTTTTAGCTGAGGCTCATGGCTATCTGATTGCTTTGGAGAAGTGATTAACCATTTTCTAGCAATTTTCCTTGTTATGTGGAAGGGGAATTTGGAAAACTCTGGGGGAAGAGGCTTCAGGGGCCACATCAACAGCCTCAATGATCCCCATACAGCCCATAGGCTATGCCATGGCAAAGCAACAAAAAAGCAACAAAACAAAGCCGCAACAAAACAAAGCCACAACAACAATAACAACAACAACAAAACCATGGGCAACCTGATTGTAATATAGGATGGGGTATAACTATTTAGGCAGGCACATATAATCTGATGAAGGGATGCAGCCATTGGATTCTGTCTTTTTAATGTGCACATTGAGCCATGTGAACACCCAATTCAAACACATACTGTACAGGGAAGAGTTAGAGAATGCACCAAAGCCAGTTCAGGGTCAAAGACAGGGAGCTGTGAGGTTGTTGTTGCTACTGTGTGCCTTCAAGTTGTTTTCAATGTATCTATCATGGGGTTTTTTTGGCAAGATTTGTTCAGAGGATGCTGTGCCATGTTGTGAGGATACAGCAGTTAAAGGAGGAGGCAGGGGGAGTTGTCAAGAGGCAGCCCAAAGACAAGCAGAAAGACCAAAGATCACAGGTTTCAGAAGCAATCCAGAGAGGACTCCAAAGGGTCAAGAAGTCAAGGGAGTTCATGGGTCAGGAGTGTTATAATATTGCCGGGAAGAAGGACATTGAAACCAACCATATCATGTCTCTAGCATGGGTGCCTCATAGCCAGCTGTCTGGGGGTAGTGCAGCTGATGCCTTATAGAGCTCTCTTCAATCCTGGCACTCTTTTTGCAGCTTGCCCTTTAACTGCCATGGCTCAATGCTATGGAATTCTAAGATTTCTAGTTTTGTGGAATACAGTATTTAACTTTCTCTGATTCCATAACATTGAGCCGTGGCAGTTAAAGCAGTTTCAAACTGCATTATTTCTGTATTGCAGATGCAGCCTTTGTGTGTGTGTCTATGTGGAAGAAGTCCAGGGCACATTGCTTTTCCAGTGCATGTTGTCCATCTTCAAGATAATATGCAACATCAGACTACACGACACTTTACAAAAAGCAGGCCTCTGCCCTAAACTGCTTCCAATCAGTCCTGAAGTGCACAATAGCCATATTGAAATAGTAAGGGACATCATTGTTCTACAGAAGAGATGAGAAGTTGGGATACATTTTCTTATGACTGATCATATAAAAATGAGTTGGTGCAATCATACCCTGAGGGAGGAAAATAAGTAATAAAATGAAGCTTTTGTCAAGAGTCACAGGAAAAATGTAGAAATGGCCCCCATTTATATCCTTTAAACTGTTTTATATATTAATTACAGTGGAAATGAATATTCATAGCAAATATTCAGTGTGATTAATTTCATGGACTCATGTGGATTTTTTATATTCTGCCACTGTTTGATAAAAATGTCCAAGTGAATTGGACACAAATAGTTACTTTGAAGATCCTCACCAAATTCTCTGCAATCTGGGCTGATGAGGAGTAATCATTTGATCCCTGTGGTAGTTAGCAGGGCAGCCTGGATTTGAGGATCAGAAACTGGAAACGCACCTTTTGGGGAGTGCAGCTTTCAGAACGCTTCAGTTAGAATGGTCACATGGGAGTTGCAATAAAAAAAAGTAATTTTCTTCGGCTTGGGATCTCTGAAATTGATTTGAGCTTTGACCCATTCTGCACAAGTATCTAGAATCCTATGCACAAGCAAATCCTCTCTCTGAATTTTTTTCTTAGACTTATAGTATCCCTTATCCAGAAATCCAAAATTGGAAATGATTCAAAATCTGAAACTTTTTTTCGAGTATCTGAGATAGTAATACATTTGCTTTCTGATGGTTTAGTGTACACAAACTGTTTCATGCACAAAATTATTTAAAATGTTCTATAAAAATACTTTCAGACTATATGTATAAACAAATGAATTTTGTGTTTAGACTTGGGTAACATCTTCAAGATATCTCATTATGTATATGGAAATATTCCAAGCACCAGAAAAATTCAAAATCCAAACCACTTCTGGCCCCAGGCATTTTGGATAAAGGACACTCAAGTGGTAATATAAAAGTGCAATTTCACTGATTGAAAAGTCCCAGATTTTGTTCCTGTTCTTTTTATGTATGTCTGTGTGTGCCTTCAAGTCACCTCTAGATGTATGGTGACCCCCCCCCCCCAAATTTCATAGGGTTTTGTAAGGCAAGGAATACTCAGAGGTGGTTTTGCCAGTTCCTTCCTCTGTAATGTAATCTACAGTGCTTGGTATTCACTAGTGGTCTCCTATCCAAGTACTAAGCAGGGCTGATCTTGCTTAGTTTCCAAGATCAGATAGGATCTGGCACTTTTGGGTATTTTAAGCTCCTCCAGTTTTATGTTGGGTTAAAAAGGTAACCTGGGTAGTTGGTATAGAAAGTCACTGATCATATTGGGAACGGACAGAAAATATTCTAGGATGAACAAAATGGCTATGGTTCTCCAAAATAAAATCAGAAAGAAAAGAAACAATGTATGGGACTTTCTGGTCTTTTTAACCAGTTTGGTTGGCCCAGAGGCACTGGTGAATTATAACAAAATTAAATTAATTTAAAAAAACTCTTTTAAAATTAAAAAAGAGAAGGGAGGAGAAGAGAATGAGACTTTTTTTGTTGATGTTGCTCTGTATATATTTTAGAATGAAAAAGGCACTCATCTGACAGTTGGAATAAAATGTTTCAGCTAGTGCCAAGAATTTCCAGAAGGTAGTCCAGGACAACAAAAATGTTCTTCTGATAGTTTTTAAAAAACTCTGAGAACTAAATCAGCAGATGCTGCAACGATTCAATACATTTGCCATCTGCAGGAGCCTCCTACTTTTTCTCCATGGTAGTTTGGAGGAAGTCAGAATCTCTCATCTCACTTTCTCATCTGTAAATTGGAATTAATGATGGTTATGGCCAGACTGCAGTAATAAAACAGTTTAACACACCTTAACACACACTCAATTTTTTAAATTAAAATTTATTAATACATTCTAAAACAAAACATGACAGCAAACAGTATACCAAAACAACAATAAATACAGGCAATAACCCAGATAAGGCCCTGAAAATTATAGATAAAAGGTGTATTCAGGGATCCTGAAAGACATCTTTCCATAAAAAATTAGCTAAAATTGGGGGATGTCTAGAGGCTAAACCTTGTTGGATGTATTCAATAAATGGGTGCCAAATCTTACGAAAGGTCAATCCAGAGTGTAAACCTCTCACTCTGTTGTTATTATCTGCCATTTTCTCCATTAGCCACAAGTCCCAGAGTCTAGTCCACCATCCTGCAATATTCAACTTTCCAGTTTTCCAGTTCTTGGCTATCGCCTGGCATCAGCCAGAAGCAAACTAATAAGTTCTTTATGCTGCAGGGCTTTATTTTCATTCATAAAAATGGAGAACATGAGCAGGAGTGGTGATAATTGTATTCTTTGTTTAGTGATCTTTGAGATCAGTTGTAAAATTTCTGCCCAATACTCATGCACTAAGGGACAATCCAAAGGTTCCCCTATCTTCACAACCCCTCCAGCATTTTGGATTAGCACTGGTAGACATGCGAGCCAATTTGACTGGGGTGAGGTACCAATGATGCATTCAATGTTAGGGAATCCTAGGATTTGTAGTTTGGTAGGATACCAAAGATCTCTGACACCGGAGGCTAAATATTTCACAAACCGGCAGTTCCCAGAATTTCATGACATTGAGCCATGAATGGTAAAGCGGTGTCAAACTGCTTTATTTCTGCAGTGTGGCAGCAGCCAATGTGGACTTGACTCAAAAGTGATGTCGAGGTAAACTCAAGATGGTTAAATACTTTCAAAAGAATTAGTACATCCTATGAAGAAGCAGAAGAGGAGGGAAATATAGTAGTATATTTTAATTAATGGTTTGAGAATTTCCTCATAGTCTTCTAGCTACTGTACTAACAAAACTTTCTAATGCTGCTATGTCCTTTTGTTTATATTTAAAGCTAGTGCACCATAGTCAGGCATAATGTAGCATCAGCCATTCTCTAGTTTCCCTGCATACAGCCCAAATGACAATATTGTAGCATAGTAATGATGGAATATATTAGCAATTCTGGCATAGATGCTCTCCAGCAAAATAGTTTTGTTGTAGCCCTGTAATCGTCTCTCTGGATGGTAAAATCCATTGTTTCAAGTCCTATATTGACCTTTGCTAGTCAGCCAGATCTTTATATTGCCTGTGGGCTGACTAGTCATTGGAATCATGAGTCATGCTCAGTTAAACATCTTTGTGGCTGTTGGAGAAGAAAGCAACTGCCAATCCCTTCTTTTTGCCTCTGCTTTCCTGCTGTGCGTGGATCCGAGTATGAAAATAAATTATCAAGAGTACAAAATCATCTGTCTTTCCCTTTCTTTCCTCATCAGCGTATGCACCGCTGACATGTTTTTGGCACATTTGCTTCCTGCCGTGTACTTGCCCTCTGAATATGGGAATGAAAAATAGCTTAGGTTCCTGGAATTGGCGTATCTTAATTTCAGAGAAAGAAGTGATCTTGGGTGAATGCATTGAAAGCTATTGTCTGCAAGTTTATTTTAATTAGATTTTAACTTACTAATTTCTCAGAGTCTCTCTCTGGAAGTAGAGTGCCCCACACTAGAGGCATCTGACCTCAGCTTGGAGGACTACTCTCCTGTCTTTTCCGATTGGCTCGTAGATCATTCTGTGTTGGCTCTTAAGTCTTTCTTGACCCTAAGTTTAACTAGAGGAATTGCCCCATTAGACAGCTTGATTCTGCCCTCCCCCTCTCTGGGTGCATAATAGTGTTGCGCACTTAAGGTCTTTCAGATGAGATGCAAATCAAGGCCCTGGCCGCTTGTGGTCATTAATGTCCTAATGGCACTTTTTGCTAGAGTGAGGATTTTTAACATCAGTGACCTGGCCACATTCCAAGCTTTAGTCTTTATATTTTGCCCACCTAAAATTCTACTTCTATTTCAGCTGGAAACTGTTTGATTCCCATGCTGAAATGTTGCCCTGGCTACAATCCAGGACTGTTTTGCATGCTCTAAATCCCCCACTTAAATCAGTTGAATTTGATGATGCATCACTGTACATATTGGTACAGTTGCTACTTGGGTTTGTTTGTTGTTCATCAGATGTTTCAGCATAAATGATAAAGTATTATGATATCTCAATAGGAGTGTTTGTTGCACATGAAATGATCTTAACACATATCCTCCAACATTTCACAGATAAAACTGGGGCACATGTGGCTGAGCAACAACAGAGTGTGGTCAAGATAGAAAAAGTTATTAATGAAAAAGACATGCAGACTAAGAAAGACCTCAGCAGTTTGCTTTTGCCTGAGCCTACCAAGAAAGACAATATTCCACCACAATTGGAAAAGGGTTTCATGAAGGGGCCATTTTTTGTAAGTCTCTCTCCAAGTAAGGATCTCTCCTCCTACTCCCTTCCTTCCCTTCCTGACTTCTTGTGAGCTGAGAAGAGACTTCTTGTGGGCTGAGAATGAGATGTCCAGAGGGTGTGCTAGGGGACAGTAAATATAAAAAAAACCTGAAACTAAAACTTTCATTTATACCCTGTTTTTTGTTAAAACAATCAAAGTGGCTTCCAACAGTTAAAATAGTACATCCATATATACAAAGTATCCCCCCTTAAAAAAAGGATTAAACAATATAAGATTTAAAATTACATAGCTATTAAAAACCAATAACAGTGGCAGAGTCATTACATAAATGTGTGGGAATCACCACATGGCTGAGTAGTTTATTCTGGAAAAGCCTACCGGAAGAGATCCATCTTGACAGCTTTCTTGAAGCTGTCTAAGTTGGTGATTAGACGGATCTCGTCTGGCAGGCCATTCCACAAGCTGGGAGCGGTTGCAGAAAAGGTCCTCTGGGAAGTCGCAGTCAGGTCCCAGAGGACCTGAGTATACAGGGCGGATTATATGGAAGTAGGTGATCCCTTAGATAAGTTGGGCCCAAGCCATGTAAGGCTTTAAAGCCAACACCTTGTACTGTGCCTGAAAAGTAAGAAGCAGCCAGTGGAGTGACTTTAGTATTGGTTTTATATGGTCACTCCTGGATGTTGCAGTGATCAACCTGAAGTTACCAATGTGTGTACTATAGTTTCGAGGTCCCCCGATTCCAGGAAAGGGCACAGCTGGCGTACCAGCCGAAGCTGATAACAGGCACTCTTGACTGCTGCATTCACCTGATTTCTCATATGAAGCGACGAATCAAGAAGCACCCCCAGACTGCGAACACAGCTTTGAGGAGAGCATGAACCCCTCTAGGACTGGAGGTTGCAACCCGATACCTGGTTTGGGCCCCCCAATTGTGAGTACCTCTGTTTTGTCTGGATTCAGCTTGAGCTTGTTTTCCCTCATCCAGTCCATTACTGCCTCAAGACACTGATTGAGGGAAGAAATGGGATATGAGCACAGCATTCCTTGTGACAAGGAAGGTGAATAGACAGGCAGATAGGGTAGGGGGATAGCAAGGTGGCAGCAGGTAGTGTGAGAAAAATGGGAGGGTCTTCCACAACTGGAACTAGGATTGGCAGGTTTCAGGGCTTGGCGCTGAGTCTACAGTTTTCATGGGACAGCTCCAGGCAGGAAATGAGGGTAAAAATTCCTTAGGTTTGGTGAGTTCACCTCCAGGAAAGAAGAAAAGGCAGTGTGCAAATTTGGGGTGTGGTGTTATCAATATGGTGAAGACACTCAGCTCTACTACTTCTTTCCACCCCAATCCAAGGATCCTGGTCCTAAACCAGTGTCTGTCATCAGTAATGGATTGGATGAGGGCAAACAAGCTGAAACTTAATACAGGCAAGACAGAGGTGCTCCTGGTCAGTCAGAAGGCAGATCAGAGAATAGGGATCCAGCCTGTATTAGATTGGATCACACTCCCCTTGAAGACACAGGTTCACAGTTTGGGGGTACTCCTGGACTTTGAACCTGGAGACCCAGGTCTCTACAGTGAACAGGAGTGCTTTTGCACATTTAAAAGTTGTGCGCCAACTGCGCCTGTTCCTTGAGATGTCAGATCTGGCCTCAGTAGTACATGCCATGGCTACATCTCATTTAGATTACTGTAAATGTAATCTACTTGGGGCTGGCTTTGAAGAGTGTTTGGAAACTTCTATTGGTCCAAAGAGCTGCAGCCAGGCTGCTAACATGGGCAGGTTATAGAGATCATGCAACCTCCTGTTGAAACAGCTCCACTGGCTGCCAGTTTGTTTCCAAGCACAATTAAAAGTGCTGGTGATCACCTATGAAACCTTATATGGCTAAGGTTCAGGTTATCCTCCTATATGAGCCAGCCCAGGCTCTGAGATCCTCAGGGGAGGCCCTTCTCTCCATCCCACTGGACATTCCTATTTCACTCCTACTGCCAGGGCAGGTTGCTTAGTAGCAGTTCTACTTTTCCCAGGAAATGTGGATAGGTGCTCCCAGGGAGGGCCAACAGTATGGTTTAGACAGATGAACCAATGGACTGCATCAGTAAAGGGTAGGCCCATCTGATCCAGTGCCAGGGTGCTGATATACCAATCCATGATTTCCAAGCTGTGCTTTATTTCACAATTGTATATCACTTTGGGAGACATGTCTATATGTGTTAAAAAATAATAGCCAAGGCTTCTTTATTTCATCCTTTGAAGTCCAGGGTCTCCCTCTGCTGTGGGGGTGGGGGGAGTTTACTGCTTCTGACTAGCAATTTCTTTCTGATGTCTGCTGGTGTCCATTTGGGTTTTTTCTAGGCCAGCAAACTTCACTTTCTCTTTCACATCCTTCACATTCTTTTTCTTTGGTTTGACCTTAGACAAGGGGGGAAAATAGGAAAAGAAAGAATTAGCCAAAAATAGACTTTAAAGAGAGAGATGGGTTAGCCCTGCTAGATTTTTTTGGAACTTTTTTTTAACCTTTCAAAGAGAAAAAAGGTGTTTCAGAACTCTCCCTGGTATATCTTGAAGTATAATATTCTGGCCAATAAATGAGTGCAATTAGCACACACATGAAAGGTTAGCCCTTACAGCTCCATAACTGTGCACCCCTAAAGCACCCCATATTTGGGGATTTCAAGAGCAGAGCATAATTGGTCTTGACAGCCTTATTGGTGTCTCTGATAATTAAAGCCGATGAAATATTGAATAAATCTACTTTTCTCACCCTATTCACCAAACCAACATCTCTGCCACTTTATATCAAGAGAACTTGAGATGTATATTTGAGGCATTTGAAAAAACGTTAAGTAAGTGTGTGTGTGTGTGAACACTGACAATGTAGGTTAGTAAATTCTGAAAAAAATGCATTTATGAAGCAGCACAGCATTTGATAATTTAGTGTAAATAAGTTTCAATAAGGTGTCCAGTGCACCTCTTTATCCAGTTTTCTAAGATCAGCTGTAAGAGATGCAACTGGGTGATTGCTTGCTTGTATGTGGCCACCCACATAACCCCTTGCCCAGTATCTATCCTGGTTTATTACAGGCATGGAAATAATGTGCTTTTCCAGATGTTGTCATCAAATAACATCTGAAAGGCCACATGATTTCCACACTTGGAAATCACACCATGTCCCAGCATCCCTTAACTATGGCCCTGGACAAACGGGCCCTGTAGCACGTCCTGACGCCCCACAACCCTAGGACATCACCAGAACATCACAGCTGTGCGGCACAGTATACACGGCACACACAGCTGTGACGTCACTGCCGTGCGCCTTCCAGATGGGAGCATGCGGCAGCAATGCTTTTGCGCTGCTGCAGGCAGTTTGGGGCGGTGTGAAAAGGAGCCACTTTTAGCGGTCCTTTTGCTTCCGTGTAGCCGCGCCACGCAATTTGGATGCTGCAGCGCGGTTATGCGGAAAAGAGAGGTGGCCACCGGCCGCCTCTTTCTGGCAGTCTGTACCCTGCCTACGATGACCAATTTGAGACTGTATGCAAAGGAATTTTGCAACATCTTTGAGACTAAATGTGTAAAAGAAGGTGTAGCTGCTGTAGCTGCTATAACTTCTTTTACAGAGTTAGTCTCAAAGATACTGGAAGATCCGTTTGCATACTGATATTCCAAACTGTCACAGCTTTATGTCTCTGAATTTTAAATGGAGGGTTATATTTTGTCATGTCATGAGAAGGCATGACTAATTAGAAAAGACAATAAACCTTGGTAAGGTAGAAGGCAGGAAGAAAAGAGGAAGATCTTATTCCAGATCCATAGACTAATGTCAAGGAAACCAAGGCCCTGAGCCTGCAAGATCTGAGCAGGGTGGATGATAGGATGACTTGGACGCCTTTCATTCATAGCATCACCATAAATGAAAGTTGATTTGACAGCAGTTAACAACACCAACCACCACTTAGCATCCCTTGGAGCTGTAGTTGAAGAACTGTTGGAAGACTGCATGACTCAAACCCCTGATTTATTAGGAGTAGCCTCTGGTCTGTGTATCTTTACCCAAGTGGGGGGAGCTGTGAAAGAGACAATTGGGTGAGAAAGCACTTGAAAAAGTGGTGTGGCCTAGGAAGGGATGACTAGTGCCACACCAACTCCCAGGGCATCCTTCTACTAGACACAAAAATGATCGAAGAAGCAAAAAGTGCATATTTCCTCATTTGTTTGTTTGCTATAGTGGCTATCAGGATTTCTGGACAGGGATAGCTGTACCAAGGTAATTCATGCACTGCTAAACTCAAGACTAGTTTACTGTAATGCACTCTTTGGGACTGCCCATGGGCTTCGTTTGCAGGTTGCAACTAGTACAGAAAAAAAAAAATGGGAAAATGTATAAGATTATGTTAACAACCCAATTTAGAATGGTAGAGAGACTGACAATGAACTGGAGAAAAGATTGATACAGACAAAATTCAAATTTGGCTACAAGATATTGTTAATATTAAAAATACAAATGTAAAAGAACAACAAATGAAAAGGATTGGAAAATGGTACAGGACACCACATCAATTAGCATTTATAAATGATATATTTCAATCGAAATGTTTTCAGGGATGTGGAGCTAAGGGAATTTACATACATATGTGATGGGAATGCCCATTTGTTCAAGAATTTTGGAAAGAGGTTAAGAAACAGATAAATATAATAATAGGGATAGAGATACAATTAAGCAAAGAAAATTGTTTAACTCTCAATTTAGGGGAATTAAGATTGAATAGTAATCAAAGATATGTAATAAAATAATTTCTAAAAGCTGATCATGCAGTGATTGCTAATGGATGGAAAAACAAATCAAATTGGAATAAGTTTTATTTGTTGAAATATATAAAAGAATACATATTATTTGATTTCCTTAGGGAAAGAAGACTTAAATATATTGGGGAAAGCAATAAAGAATCATGGAAAGATAAATGGGAAATTGTGATTAAGAACATGGAAGGAAAAATGGGGTATGAAGAAGTAAAAAAGTATAATTAATATTTTCCACATCTTCAAAAATGATTGTTAACTTGATTGGCATGTATTTCCCTCAATGCTGTTTTTTGGGAGGGAGGAAAGGGGAGAAAAGTATATTATGAAATATGGATTGTACAATTGGTATTATGTACTGTGTAATAAAAATCAATTTAAATAATAATAAAAAAGCAACTAGTACAGAATGTGGTAGCCATATTGTTTAGTGGAGTCTCCTACTGTGTACATTTTTGGCTTATAAGGCCCTGTACAGTTCAGAACCAGAATATCTTAGACAGACTGTCTTCTCCCCTTTAGAGCCCGGAGCCTTTTTTGCCCATAGGTATGTGTGTGTTTTGTTTACTGTACTGAAGCCTAGTGAGTCCCACTTGGTTGTGCTAAAAAGGGAGGGAATTTTCTGTTGTGGCATCCACAATGTGGAATAGTCTCACCATTGAAATTAGGCAGGCTTTCTGTATTGGATGTATCACCATGTGTGGACATACTATTACTATGCTATATGTCTGTCTGCTTTCCTTATTTGGAACACATTAATAGTCACAAAAGTGAGAAGTATGAAAAAGAATTACTTTGTGTGCTCAATTTACAGAGAGAAGCGTGGGAAAGTTGTGTTCCATATCTGCCATTCTGAACATACTTTTTCTGTGTTGAAGTTGGGTGAATTTATGTTTAAATTTAGAGCTTTATGTTTAATCCAAAAACCAGACGTCGTACCTAATAAAACTAGGCATGGCTGGACAAAGCAATTTCCTCCTGCATTAATCTTAAACACTAAGAGTTAACGGTTATCAGAGTTTTACTTCAGTAAGTATGGTGTGAATGGCTGGGTTTTGCTGAATATATCTGTCATGGATCTTCACATGTTCTAAAACTGGAGGCCATGGTGCTTTAGCGCAAGCATCACTGGAAGACTTCTTTATACCCAAGTGTTCCAGAAACCTAAGCTTTAAACAGCAGTAGTTTTCTCAACTCTCTGGAGTCGTTCATTTATCTTTAGCTATCCTTACATCTTAGAACACTGTAGGAAAAAGCTTACTTCCAAGGTGTTGTCTCTTAAAAGGAGCCCACAGTTTAGGCACAAAGATACTGAGTTCTCTACCTCAGTGAGAAGCAAGAAGATACTGATGAAAACATAATAATCAAAAGCATTGAGAACGTAAGTGAAAAAGATCCCTGATACAGATTTGTGTAACCTCTCCAGCCTTAGCCTCCATTAAGAGGATTCTCCATTTTTCTTTGCCATCTCAAACATCTTTTCTCCAGCAGTTTTTTCTTCTTTTTTTAAATTAACATTCCTCCATAGGAGATCTTTTGAAACCCCAGCAGGATGTCTTGATGATTGAGCTCAGACACCATTCTTGCCTCAGTAACTTCATATACAATTCTCTACTAACCATTGTGATTGGTAAGCCTGCTTGCCTTTTGAACAGTAATTAGGAAAAAAATGCATGATCATAGGGGGTCCCACAGCCCCAGTTTCTAGGAAATGCTTGCTACTTATAAGTTGGGTAGCTCAGCCATTGATGTATAACCTATAGCAAAACCTTCAATAATAGATATCTGCTGAACTGGGCATTATTATTTAGCCATTAATATAGACTTGCTGGTGAATGCTATTTTCCGTAAAATGTGAATGGCTTTGCATTTAAAACCTCAGGTTATGAAACCAAGGAGTTTATCAAATGGAATTTCTCTTAAATTTGAATGAAAAGAAAGTGGGGCTAGAACGCATTCACTTAAAGTTGCTAGTTTCGCGCAGTTACGTGAATACGCATTGCATTCGAACTGGCTTTCCATTGCCCGAAAATAGCATACCATTGCCCAAATTTGTGTGTGGCAGTCTATCACACAATAATGTGAAACCACATGATTGCGTTCGGACTGACTTCCCATTGCCCGAATTTATGTGAGGTGGGTTATCACGCAATAACGTTAAACCCCATGATTGCATTCAGATTGCCATCGGATTATACTTCCAATTCCCTTGTCTGATAAACTCCCAAGTCTTAGGAGTTCTGGAAGTGAGTTTGCTTGCTGTTGTGTACCTTCACTTTCAACTCATGGTGACCCTCAAATGACCCTATCGTGGGGTTTTCTTGGTAAGAGAGGGTTTGCTTTTGCCTTCCCCTGAGGCCAAGTGAGTACCTTTATAGATACTCTTATGTTGGCAGGCTGCTCCAAGTGTGGGATTGAACAAGATATTTGCCAAGTTATGTGTAAAATGCCAGTCATATTTGGGAACTGCAAAAAAGTAATGTTTCCAAGCTGTGGCTAGAGCCTATGCACCAATACAAGGGATGGCCCCATAATTTTTTCTCAGGCAGTGTGTTCCCTGCCTAGTGGTAGATATTATTTTAACAGAGGCAAAAGGCCCAATTGATACCTCACTTACCCTCTTTGTAAAAAATAATATAGAGGTGCAAAGTGGAGATGGTGAGAGGGGTAACATCTCCCATTAGACGGTGAGGAGCCAGATAACCAGAGCCAGAGAACACATTTTAAACAGATGACCAGAAGGAGCAGTTTGAATGAGGCTCTCGGTTTATAGCAGCAACAAGTGGAGGGCTTATTCTTTCTCTCTCTAAAAAGCCATTCACAGCTGTTGTGACTTGGTAACCTCCTTTACGTGGGAAGGAGTTCTCTACATAAGGGCTCCCTACTGTCAATGTGTCTTTCAGGAGACTCCTGCAGCCTTGTATCTTGAGTTTATCTCTTTGACTTGTGGACAAGGGCTGCATTTTCCTCCTCCCTGCTACTCAATGCTTACCAAGGAGATTACATCAAATTTTCTCTGAAGGCATTGACCAGCTGCCCTTTCTGGCATCACCTTCTGTTCCCCACTGGCTACAGGCATGGCAGGTGCAGGTGTGGAGTGAAAGCAGCAGGGGTGTCAACTGTCTCACCTGCGCCATTGCTAATAATGGGAGGGGGAGAGCAAATTTAAAAAAAAAAGATTTAAAAAAAAACCCTTGCCTTTGCCGCAAGGCTAGAATACTTTCCCTGGATTGCTGTGATTAATCTGGGGTGAATGGTGATGCTGTGTAAAAGACAAACCTCACTTTTATTTTCAGGAACTTTAAAACATGAGATGGAAAAAGTTTGGTATGTTTAAACTCAGAATTATGCACCCCACTTTTATTCTTCTTTTTTTTCATCCACAGTTGGCATGCTGTTTTCCACCTGGGCATTTTCTGTTATATCAACTTTTCAAAGTAAAGAATCTGAATGATTTCTTTTCTCCACCACATTCCTTGTGTCTAAATGCCTGGTTAGGTGAAACAGCAATCTCATCGTGGAATAATGAGTTCTAAGACCTCTTTAATGCAGTCTCTCAGTTCCTTTTGGTGTTTGCTGTTAGTCTTAACTTGCCCACTTGACTGGAGTGTTTGTGAATTGTGCCAGGTATATACAGATTTTGTATATTCTTACTGAGGACTGCATTATTTACTCCACAAGCCTGTACCAGCTCCCTTCTGGAAGCCTGCCAGATTGCTGTGGGAAAAAATACATTTGTTCATCTAAGTGTCCTAAAGTACATAATGATTTCTTCTTTGAAAGAAATGCTTCCTTCATTGTAGTTTTGCCTCTTGAGGCTTAAACGTCCCTATCTACCCAATAAAAACAGAATGGCATTCCCATTGCCGTCTTGGAAGAAACGCACCAGCATGTTTAGAGGCTAATGGCAATATTTTAGACCTACTGCCTCCCCTCCCCACATCTTTTTTCTTCCTTTTCAATGGTGTATACTAAGCATGCAGGAAGCATTTTATACCTTGGGCAAAATAGTAAATTGGAATCCCACAGGGTGAATTCATACAAAATGTAGACATGCTTCATGCCTCCTCACAAGTAAACCCCTCTTCCTGTATATTAAGCCAAGATATACAGTTAGTGGACCTCCAACCTCCAGTCTCACAACTCTGCTAGCCCCTTCTCAACTGGGCTCTGAGATGTACCCTCTGATTTTCCTAACCAGGTTTTCTTCCAGCTTAAAAATCTTCTCTATGGTGCAGGATGTGTAGGAAAGGCCTGGGGGAAAACAAACACACATGCTATTAATCAATCCCAAATGGAACTAACCTGGGGACCACAAGGAAACTGAGGTTGACACATTTACTGTATTATTTGGCATCCTATTGGTTAGTCCCAACTGCTAGATTCAATCAGGACCAAAAAAATAATTTAAGGCATTATTTTTCAATTACAGTGGGACCTTGGTAGCCACTGGGGCTTGGTTCCAGGACCATGGATGCTCAAGTCTCATTAAATATAGTAATGTAGTAAAATGGTGTTCCTTATATAAAATGGCAAAATCAAGGTTGTTTTTTGGAGGTTTTTAAAATTATTATTTTCAAGTCCTGGATGGCTGAATCCAGGGATGTAAAAATCTATGGATATGAAGGACCAACTGTGGTTACATTTATTACGTTCTACCTTTCCTTCAGTAAGCTCAAGACTGGGTCCATGGTGCAATCCCCACATCACTTCATCCTGCTGTAACCTTTTCCTAAGCATTCAAGAGGAGCCAAATAAAATATAGGAAGCTAGGGGCATGCATTTCAGCCTCTTCCCACAGGAAGATACTCAAAAGAACCATTAAACTCATCAAATGACTTTCAAAGTTCTTTGAAACCTGACACACAAACACACGCCTCGAATGAATGCTCAATATGGTGTAAGGGTGGGAACTGTGTGGCTCTTCAGAGCTGAAACTGTAACTCCCATCAGCCCTAGCCAGCACAGCTTTTGTAATCCTGTTGCAGTTCAGCAACATCTAGAGGATCACAACTTTTGTAATCCTGTTCAGGCATTAATCAAGAGGATGAGCCTGACTGAAGTTTGAGATTGTCAGTGGAATCCTTGTTGCGTGTGCCAAAACTTTGCCAGGCTAGGTTGTTGCATACATTATTATTATTATTATTATTATTATTATTAGTTTTATTTTTATCCTGCCTTCCTCCCAAGTTGGGACCCAAGGTGGTTCACTTGCGCGCGCGCACACACACACACACACACACACACTCTAAAACAACACTTTAAAAACAATTAAAATAACCCAATTAAAACAGTAAAAAGTTTTTTAAAAATACAATATTCAAAATTTAAAACATACAAGCTAAAAAATAATCTAAATCAACCCCCCCATCCCCCAATAAAACTGGGCCTGCAGGATTTTAAAATGCTTGCTTGAACAAAAATGTCTTTGCTTGCCAGTGAAAGGCCAGCAGGGAGGGAGCCAGCCTAGCCTCCCATGGAAGGGAGTTCCACAGGGTGGGAGCAGCCACTGAGAAGGGTCTCTCTCATGTCCTCCCCCAAATGAACCTGGGATGGTGGGACCGAGAGAAAGCCTTCTCCTGAGGATCTTAGGGCTCCAGGAGGTTTATATGGGGAGATATGGGCCCGGTACAGATGGGTGATTAACGGTGTCCTTGCCGCAAACTAGGGTAGATGAGGCTGCACATTTACATGCCCAGCAGCCCTAGTTCTCAAGGAGGACACCATCATTGCTCACCCCTGTCTACACGGGTGGCACCATAATGGCGCGATCATGGCGCAGCACCCAAACTGCGCTGGGCTGGCTGGAAGTAATGTGATCGGGGCACACAAGCACAATAATTGCATACCTTCCAGGAAGCTGCTTTTGGCAGTTTCTTTTTGCTCCTGAGAGGGAGCGCATCATTGCTGTGCCATTTGGTTGCTGCAGCAACGATGCGGGGCAAAAACGGGTGGCATGGAGCAGCTCGTCTGTTGAGCCCCATGGTCTCTCAAATAGTCTGGACCTAAGCCGTGTAGGGCTTTATAGGTCATGACTAGCAATTTGAATTGTGCTCAGAAACAAACTGGTTGCCAGTGAAGCTGTTTCAATACAGGAATTATACGCTCCCTATAACTGGCTCTGGTTAGCGTTCTAGCCACGGCCTTTAGGACCCACTGAAGTTTCGGAAACAGTTTCCAAAGACAGCGTGTGTTACAGTAGTCTAAACAGGATGTAACCAAAGCATGTGTCACTGTAGCCAGATCTGATGTCTGAAGGAATGGGCACAGCGGGTGCACTAGTTTTAATTGTGCAAATGCACTCATGGCCACTGCTGAAACCTGGGCAGCATACTCAAGCTGCAAACCTGAGATTTCAGGGGGAGTGTAACCCCATCCAGCTCTGGCACAGCCCCAATTCCCTGATCTGCTTTGCTGCAACTGACCAGGAGCACCTCTGTTTTGTCTGGATTAAGCTTCAATTTGTTTGCCCTCATCCAGTCCAATACTGACAAGCAGATACTGGTTCAGCAGAGACAGTTTCCTTGGAGTCAGATGGAAAGGAGAGATAGGGTTGGATGTCATCTGCATACTGATGACACCATACTCCGCATACTGATGATAGCCAGTGGCAATACATGGGACAGGGCTTTCTCTGTAGTAGCCCCCTGACTGTGGAACCACCTGCCAAAGGAAGTCACAGAATTTCTTGCTCTTCTAAGCTTCTGGCACGCAGCTACAATGATATTTTTTTCCCTGCATGGCCTTTGTTCTTCATGGCCTCTGGATTAACTGTTTAGTTTTCTTGTTGGTTTAACTGTTTAGTTTTCAATTATTATTAAAGCCTATTTTTTTAAAAAAATTTTAATCTATGTATTGTTTTAAATGTTTTATCCATTGTACATTGCCTCAGGGATCCCGGCACACTGAGCAGCAATATATAGATGCTTTCAATAAATAAGTATGTAGAGGGAGCCAAAGGTGCATTCTCCATCGCTGCTTCCTTCATTCCTCACATGCCTGCATTGACAAAGATTCTCTGGAAGAAGCTGCAATGAAGCTCCAGTGAACACAGTCACAAAAAAGTTAGCGCTGCTGGGAATCCTTTGTTTTCACACCACCCTCTCTCATAGAATTCAGGAAACAGGTTCCCATGTGAACAGTAAAATCAGTTCTCTTACACACTCATAGACAAATAAGTTTTAAAAGGAGTACAAATTGTGTATTTGTGTGTGCATAGCTAGTTAGCTAGCTAGCTAGTAGTGTAATAACCAATATGTTTTTACCCTTCTAATAATTAAAGTTTTTCCCTTGAAGTTTTTATTCTTTGTAGCTCCCCTGTTGTAAATGATTTACTAGAATAGTGCAAGTTTTGTACTTTATTTCATTTTAAAATTTTAAAGTGGCTTGGAAGAAACAGCCAGTGGCAATACAATATGCATCTAAAACAGCAAAACATTGTTATGAACAATGAAGTACTGAGGTTTCTTCCATGGACTGCTTTCCCCTGCTGCCTGGGTTAAGATAGAAAAGGGAATAATTTGGACATACTTTCAGAATACTCAGTTGAAGATTTGCACAGATGTGTTATCAATGCACCTTGCCTGAAATCTGTAAATATGTACACCACCTGCTCTTACTTCCATTAGAAATGCTTTAGGGGCACCTCCTGCATATGTATTGGCTATTTAACAAGGACTCTATGTATTGTAATTGATTTAGATAAAGATGTTAGCATGAAGGTAGTCCTTACCCTTATGTCCCTGCATTGTAGTGGTTTTTAGTGATGTCTTAATTTTTTTTTGTTCAAATAAAACATTCAGCTCTTGTGATCCTGTTTTTGGAAAAGGATGCGGGCAGCCAGAACATGTATAAAAATAATCTTGCTCTGGCCCCAATGCACATCTCTCCAGCAAGGAATTCTGCTGATTTTTTAGAATTTTATTTCATGTGGCTGTCTACAGAATTCACTTTCCATTTACTCCCAAAGAATACACTTAAACACTCAATCAATGAATAACCTACAGCAGTTTGTTGTAGATTCAATAATGGGGAATGGTGCATTGTACCAAGATAGTCAGATATACCCATAGGGAGTGTCAGTGGTCAAAATCCTTCCATTGCCAGAAGGTAGTCTGAAAATGGTCTAGAAATTCAATACAGCATTGACCCTGTGTTGTATACATGATCCACAGTCAGTTTCTCAAGCTTATTTGAAGTTTTAAAGCAGCCATTTTAGTCCTAGGAATTGGGTGTTAGGGACAGAATGGGAGAAAGCCCCCACTAAAATTGCCTCTTTCTGGGGGAATTTCCACTCCTTTTCTCTTTAGTTGCTTTGTGGATGAGCACAGTATGGTTACTATTTAACAGGAAAGCAACCCCTCTCCATGTTTGTGTACATTGTTTTTACCATCCTGGGCAATTCATATATTCAACTGTCTTCCTGGGAGGCAGATTTTTTTTAAATGAAAAACATACCAGTTTGGGAACATCTTGTTTCCACTGAAAAGCAG
The DNA here is from genome assembly GCF_019175285.1 of Sceloporus undulatus. Lineage (NCBI taxonomy): Eukaryota > Metazoa > Chordata > Lepidosauria > Squamata > Phrynosomatidae > Sceloporus > Sceloporus undulatus. The sequence goes on from NC_056522.1 coordinate 213,088,134, forward strand.
TTGTGAGATATGCCACTGTTACTCTCTGACTTTCAAATCCACAAGCGTGGGCATAATCCATCAAGATGTTCCCAAGCACATTAATAAAACTGAATGGGAACATCTCAAGAGAGTTGTCAGCCAGTTGTGTCACTGCCATTTCATTCAGAATTTTGTCCACACTGGGGAATGTTTTCCTTTATTTCTATGGCAATATTGCCAAATGAAACTATATGTGGGAATTCACAACTATTCATTGCTTTGAAATGCATAAGGTGGTGTCAGTATGGGTCAGAACACCCCAGGAGCAGCCCTGAGTATTCGGACCCTGGAACTGCCCCGACAGCCCCCCCCCTTTACCTGGACACTACTGCTGTGATACCCAAGTGGCTGTTGACACATGAATCCCACTGTGGTGTACAGTACGGCAGTGGTGTCAGTGAGTCTCTGGCTTTGAGGTCAGAACAAGGCAGCCAGCATCAATCACATTGCTTGGCATCTCATTCTGACCTCTGAGGTAGTGGTTTACTGCAGCAGTACCCACACCAGCTGGCACAATGGGACATGTGGTAAACAAGTGCCCTGCATCACAGTGGAGGGCTTTGGATCTCCCAGGAAGATCTAGAGTAAAGCGTGAGTTATTTTAATTCATTATAAAGGGGATAGCATTGCGTAGTGGTTTGTGCATTGGATTGTGACTCTGGAGATCAGGGTTCAGTTCCCAGCTCAGCCATGGAACCCACTGGGGGTGACCTTGCACAAGTCACATGCTCTCAGCCTCAGGGGAAGGCAATGGCAAACCTCCTCTGAACAAGCCTTGCAAAATTAACCACATGATAGGTTTGCCTTAGGGTTGCCATAAGTCGGAAATGACTTGAAGGCACACAACAACAACACCCTGGTTGAAATGGCTGTACATTGTCTGGACTATAGTTTTTTGTGGGTTTTTCAGGCTATGTGGCCATGTTTTAGAAGATTTTCTTCCTGACATTTTGCCAGCATCTGTTGCTGGCATCTTCAGAGAAAGGACTTGGGTATATATATTGTGTGACCTGGAAAGGCAGAGGTGATTTCCAAGTCACACAATATATATACCCAAGTCCTTTCCAGGCAAGCATTATCTGAAGATGCCAGCCACAGATGCTGGCGAATCGTCAGGAAGAAGATCTTCTAGAACATGGCCACATAGCCTGAAAAACCCACAAAAAACTATGGATGTCAGCCATGAAAGCCTTCGATTGTCTGGACTGTTCACACCACAACTGGTGTTTGGGCTGTGTGTTGTTCAGACTCCTTGCCGAGAGGATGGTGCACAGAAGGATGCTTTATTTGGCAATGCAGACAGGGTCTAAGCTAATGTCCATCTATGTAGAACCTTCATGTGGGAATGGGGTTTCAGGTCATACTGTGGAGAATAGGCTTTTGGTGACATTTTGATTACCCTATATACTCATCTATAAGTCTAAAAAATTATGCCCAAAAATTGACCCCAAAATCCCAGGTCGACTTATTTATGGGTCACTATGGTAATGTGATTGCAGCTATTTCAGATTTCCCTATGCAGTTTCTTTCTGTCTTGAGCCAAGCAGAAAGAGTCCTGGGTGACTGATTGATATTGCTGTTTGTTTAAGAGTCCCTCTCCCTCCCGTACATCTGGCTGAAACAAAAGCTGAACGCTGAAGCAAAAAGTCTCAATGAGAGTCCCTCTTGCCACATGCACACATACACACACCGAAGGAGCCTCCAAGTTTTACCCTCGATCTATCCACAGGTAATGGCAAAATCCACAATTTTGGCCCCAAAACCTGCCCTTGACTTATACATGAGGTCGACTTATAGTTGAGTATATATGGTGACAAGGACAACTATGCCATCTCTCAGTACCCCAGGCTTGCCAGTTGTCCCTGAGCACAGGTCACCTGGACACACTCTTTCCCACTTGGGAGAACTGTACTATAATTATGTTTAATTTACCCTCCCCCTCATTTTTTGCATCTATATGTATAAGTTAGTAGATAGGTAGGTAAACCATTGCTTCTTTTTGTCTTCTTTTTTGGTGATGTGTGGCTTCACTGCTTTGTGATGTGTTAAGCAGCCAGTTTACTCCCATATAGCAAGCCACTGTTTTACATTATTCCTTAAATTATAAGCTCTTCTTGCATCATGTCAGAAAGCTGTTAAAGATATTATATTTTCTTGCAAAGGTAAACAAACTTTGCACCATATCCTAGATAGGACTACTTCATAAAATCTCTCCTATAGGTTGCTGCAGCCCTGCAAAGAGACTCTTAAGATTATTCACATTTTTTCCCTGTCCAGATCCGTGTGACTGGATCTACCCTGAGTTTGTAGAAACAAACAAGATAGTACTACAACACAACATTATATTTAGTATAAAAAACTGTTTTTGATGAAACTGGGAATAATCAAAATGACAAATCAAAATTATGTTTGGACTTTAGCTGATTTAAAGTCTTATACTTAAAAAAAACCAAGAGTGATAAGAATAACTGTTTCTTTCTTATCCTCCCGGATCATGAAAAGTGTTCTGCCTTGCCTCTTGTTTATAAAAGTTCTGTGGCTTAAAGGTTAGTAGCCTGAATCTTGGTTATTTCCCTTTCTTGACTATCTTTGAAAAATTGCTTCATAAGGAGTCATATATCATGTACCTAAGACATATGGGAATAGTTAAAGATTAAGGTAAACAGACAAATTGAGCTGCTTTAAATCATTTTTCCTATTCTGTTTTATGAAAGAGTTTATGGACAAAAGCTGACGTTAGGCCGTTGCAGTCTGTGATTCTATATATATTTAAGCAGAAGTAAAGACTTTACTGTCAGAAAGTGTTGCATCATTGATGCTTTTATCAATTTGATTGGTGTCCACATTTTTAAAAATCTTATTTTGTCAAGCCATAACCTTTGCTGCGTCTTTCATTTGTCATTGTTTTGCTGATGATATATATATAATATTTAACATCATTTGTGTCAATAAACATGTATCATCATTCCCTTTACCTTCATTTTGTCAGTTGTCTTTATAAATTGTATTATAACTTTCTTTTGCAATGCACACAGACTTGTTAGAAGTTTGGGCAATAAAACTGATTCCAAAGTATACAAACCTAGTAACTTTTTTTCTGAACCAATGAAAGCATTAAAATAGATTTTGGCTAGCAAGGGTGTCTTAACATTAATACAGAGGTGGGCAACAACAAGTGCGATTGGACTACAACTCCCATCAGCTTTAGTCAACATAACCAATGGTGAGGAATTGTGGGAGATGCAGCCAAATAACATCATATATTGGTTCCATTGCTTTTCAATATGAATATAAATGACATGGAATGTATCACACTGGAGAATTAAAGCAGTTTGACTTCACTTTATCTGCCATGTCTCTATCCTACAGAATCCTCAGATTTGTAGTTTGGGGAAGCACCAGAGCTCTCTGACAGATCAGACTGAATATCTCCCCAAGCCACAAATCTCTGGCTTCTGTACAGTAGAGTCATGGCAGTTAAAGTGATGCCATCAGGCCCGGCCTCGATTAAGAAGAAGAGCCCTCTCTCCAGTCCATCTGCCTTGGTCCAGGCCTCAGAGGGAGAGAAGAATGCTGGACCTGATCCCCCCCCTCACCATTCCCTTCTCCTTTTGTGTCATGTCTTTTTAGATTGTAAGCCTGAGGGCAAGGAACCATCTAGTATCCCCAATGTTGTAAACCGCCCAGATTCTCAGTGATTAGGCGGCATATAAATAAATCCTATTATTATTATTATTATTATTATTATTTAATTAAAGCCAAACTGCTTTAATTCTGCAGTGTGGATACCCCCTTAGCTGAACATTTATTTAGTACATGATAGCTCCACCCTGCCCCCAGGCTGGGGACAAATGTTTGTAAATAGTGTTGATATCTCTTATATAGTCTGAGCTACTCTCTCCTTTGGGTCATATTGAAGAAAGTTGGACTCTCAACCCAACAATGAGGAAACTGAAATTCTGATCTTAAAAAAAAGTATCATAGACATATGTGGGAAATGGTTGGGAGGGAGACTGCAATTTCTTTGTTTTTTTTTTTTTAAAATGTGTTGGATATCGTTTTCTCCCTCTCCCCAATACTGGCAGTTAGTCACAGTAGTGAATGGTGGTTAAAGAGAAGAGAAGTAAAACCATCTCTGGTTAGTTCTGTTTCTAAGCTGAGATAGGTTTATGACAGCCCCAGACGGGTGCTTCACAAAATGAGAATAGTGCCAACACTTTTAAATGGGGAATAGGGAATGGTGGCCAGGTACCTCCATGTTAGTGGGGGTGCCAAATCCATGCTGAAATGATGGAATTGGCAAACCATATTTCCAGAAAGGCTCAATACTTTGGACAGTTCCTTTACACTTCAGGCTGAAGCCTAGAGGGGCCTCATCTCCCCTCTGACATGGATGCCCACTAGAAGTAACTGGGCAAGGTAAGGTAGACCTACATATTATTTCTTCATCATGCATAATGTTGGTGGGGCAGATAGAAACTTCAACATGGTTATCTTGGGTAATGAACTGAAGTGATCAAACTTTTGCTATAGATCTTAGGTAGTCCTGAATCTGGATTTCAAATTTAAAGAGCCATCCAAGGCTTCCTTCTGTTACCAACTGCCAGTGTTGGTGCATGGCTGTGGCCAATGAATCAGTGATACATATGGAAACATTAATGATCAAATAAAGTGACTGTGCTATTTGATTTTCTCTGACTTGTTAATATGTACTACACTATTGTACTTCTGACTGTATTATGATTTCATTCCCAATGTTTATAATATTTCATTTTCTTTTTGTAAATAAGGCATGCAAACATTATTTCAACAGTTCTAAGTGGACGATGAAATAACAGAAACCATTCCCCCCTCCAATAGTCAGCGTGTCAAGGAGAGCTTTTCAGAAATAATTTTCATAAGATCTTTTTCCAGGGGTGATTTCTTAAGTGCTTACATTGATGATTTCATGGGTCATCAGCAACACTGGCTCTTTCTTTTAGGAGAGAGCCTTGTGGGTCTGATTAATATTAACACTTGGATACCGAACCTCCAGATCTATCAAATGAAGTGGGTCATTTATATTCACATACTCTTGTTGACTCTATTTTACACAGTGAGTGAAATACAATTTGGTTAATATTTTACATTTGAATAGTTACTGAAATGCCATTTTAAGCATTTCAGATATGTATTCCTGCCTCTCAGAATATACTCTTTAAAACACTGTTTTATACATTTTTTACAGCCATGGCCAGGGTTTGAACACAGGGGACATGAGAAAGCCAGTGCCCAATTTGTTCTGAGCACAGCTTTCATTCAGGATATTCAGAGTGCGTCAGTTCATGCCAGCATTTACAAATACTGAATTTATCCAAGCATTCCCTAATTTTTACCACAGGGTCTGCATCAGCACCATTGTTTGTTGTGCTTATTTTTTGAAGCCACATACATAATGTATTGCATTCTGTCTTCCTTGTGCCACAATATCCTTAAACTGCTATTCTGTCTTCTGTACAAGTCTGGAGCTGCATGTAACCAAGGCCACCAAACTGACCGCTGCAGAAATTGCAGTGACCTGGCTGGAGCACAACACACACCATTCCCTGTTTACTATTTCTACTTTTCTCTCAGATGCTTCATTTATCCTTTCTACTGAGGCAAATTGTGGCTCCATATTTGTTGCATGTTCTCCGTTCTCTGTTTTACTTTTACATCGTTTCTTTATTCCCGTAGTGTATGTACATCACTGGATTCCCTTCTTCCTCTCTCTCCATATAATTTATTTCTTGATATAAGACCAGTTTCTCTGTCTGAAATGAAACAGGCAAATCTTGCAAATGAATGCAGTTCACTTGACAGAAAGATTACAAGTTATTTGCAGTTCTGTTTATTTTTTAATTAGGAGCACCTTTCAACTCAGTTTTGATTAAAAAGAAATGCAAAATTACTCAAATATAGGCATATGGTCACTTTCAGCATCATTTTTGTAGCCTCTGCCTTGCATTCTCTGATCCCTGAAGAATCTTCTTTTTTAAAACAAAACAAAAACAACCCTCTATTAATTAGCTGAGTTTCTATTTCTGTATTGAAAGATACATAATGAAAAAACCATACGTTCATAAACTAAATAAATATACCACATGAATCAAGCTGAAAACTTTTGCAATTCAGGAGTCATTTCTTTGGAAAGTGCTGCTTAAATTGTTTTTTGCTCTCTGCTTGACTCAGCTTATAATATCTGTCAAGGAGAATACATCTGCAAAGCTGTCTTGCAGTCTATCAGTGGTACATATCCATCTCATCCTCTCAACACAACAGTTTTGGAGACCTAGGGAAGATAAAAATCAACAGATTTTTACTGTGTCTCCTGGAAAGCTTTCATAGTTATTTCATCCTTCACATTTATTCATGTCTCCAAGTGTGGGTTTACATGTTTTGCCCTATTTGTATCCTCACAACAACCCAAAGAGGTAGGACCTGTGAAAGTTACTTTTGGAAAGTTATTAATTCCTGTTGCCCACTAGGGTCTGTAAAATATAGTTCATTTTCATCACTTATTGTAAATGTTTTTAAAAGTCACATTGCTCATTACTGTCTTGCTGTTTTTCACTACATTTTTTGGGCGGGGGCTTGTAATGTCTTTAAAAATATGTTGAAATGCCCTTTAAAAATAAAATTGAAAACAATAACAGAAAATGATGCCCCTCACATTACCAAAGGAATTTTATTTCCATTAGTTGTGTTATTCTGGGAATGCCACTTTATTATGCCATTGTTAAAAATGTGGAGGGAGAGTAAAGAAAGAAAGAAAGACAGAAAGACAGAAGGAGAAAAGAAAAAGAGAAAGAGAAAGAGAAAGAGAAAAAGCTTTGTTGCAGGTAAATTCCTTGGCTGCAGTGCAATTTTCTCAGGCTCTGGGAGATTTAGTCTCAGCATAAGCAACCAGCCCCAAATTATAAAATGACTTGAATTACTGTGTGGGATCTTGATCTTGGGAGATATCTATCTATTGCTTGATCAATAGATAAGATATACCACCTTGTTCAAGCAATCTCAAGGGGCCTTATAATAAGATCAATATTAACAGATTAAAATAATTAAAATAATTAAATTTATTAATTGAATTTGAATAGACTACAAGCATATGAAACAAGTGGGCAGGTTTTAAAAAACAAGGTTTAGAAGGTTAATTCAATTTGAAACTGTGTGCATGAATATTTTGAAGTGAGTCAGTCAGGATTTTCCCTTGTCGGCCTTTTTTGACCACTAAATTGCATTGATTCGCCACATGTGTGGTCTTCACTCAGATTTCTGAGCCATCAGTTGTGCAGACTTGTATGTAACTGTATTCTCAGATAGTCAGCCGAAGAAGAACATTCATTTCAGATGTGATGGTGGAAGAATTATTGGTTGAAAACTGGGAGTACTCATAGTGTAGTTACATATATGTAACATGTATGAATGTTAGTTGATGATCTGTTATTTTAGTGAATCAATAGTAATGTTATTGTTTTAACGATTGTATTTTATATGGAATTATTTTATTGCAGGGAGAGGTGGGAAATATAAATAAAAATTATTATTATTATTTTATTATTATGGGATGAAGACATTGGCACAAGGTGAGAATTCTGACTTTCCCCCTCTTTCAGTCTCCAAATTCCTAGCATTGCAGAGAGTGAGATACCAAAAATGCTTCACAGCTAGAACTCTTCCTTGGTCACTTTGTTTGCCCCCTTTTCACTGGATGCCTAAACTATATTTACTGCAATGTTAGAAATTTGGAGGGAATTTAACCAGGGGGTAGAACTTTTATAAGTTTTTTCTGGGGGGGGGGGGGTGTTCTCTTTTTGTTCCCTTGTAGCTACATCACAGTATCCCAGTCACATAGAAAATAATCAGTGGTTTCCCTTTTCCTTTCAATCTTTGAAACAAAAGGGATGCATGATGGATGGGGGACACTTTTAGACCCCCAGATGTTTTGGACTCCGTTATTGAGTGATCATGACTGTGAGTTAATGATCATTCTAGGCCAAAACATTTGGAGGACCAAAGTTTCTGCTTTATACCCACCACTGCTCACATCCTATCTCTTTCTCCCTGCTATTTTCCTCAATGTGAGTAAAATGAAACTGGCTGTGAAAGAAAAAGAGCTAGTGAAGGAGTTTATGAAGGAGTAAGCTCTGAAATTCATGAGGTTGCCATCAGTCAACAGGTGGCTTGAAGAAACACACACAAGGTCTGAGTGCAAGAGCTGTCATCCCCTTTGCTCTAAAAAGCAGCTCTTTGAGGTTCTGAAAATCATGGGGCCAGACCCAGGTTTAAACCAATGGGTCCCTCATCAGTGCCTTTTATTTGATTCAACCGCATTTAGAAGGTTTCATAATAACAAGGTGCTCTCATTTTTGAAAGTTTCAAAATAAATGGTTAGACAGTGAGCTTAAATCTTGGCTGATCATAGCATCAAGCTTAGTTTTCTTAGCTTGGGTAAAATGTCTGCAGACTTTCAGCCACAAGAGGGTGGTGTTGGCACTAAAACTCTCCTGGATGACACTTTAAAAATAATACTACTACTACGCTTGCTTTTAATCAATATTGTTGAGCTGTAAATATTTAATGAAAGGCGTTAATGATTATTAGTCTCCATCATCACACCCAGTGACAATCAGTGGTGCAGATTGGCAAAGGCAATGATAAAAACAATAATTAATGCAAATAACTCTATTCATTGATTACAACATCCGTAGGGGCTTCAGGGAACCCAGCCAACCTTGTCTCAGCCTTATGTTGGGGACAACGGGCTTATGCTTTCATCAGAGAAGATGGTGATGAAGATGAAGAAAAAAAATAAGTACAGTAATTTAAAATGACATATATTAGACAATGAGACAATTTTCAGTTGCTGTCTGACATATCTATTGTTAGTCATTATAAAAAGGTGTTGTCCAGAATGTTGAGATTTAACTTTTTCTGTTGCTAACTTATCATACAGATCCACATGTAATGGTTACATGTGTGTGGCTGAATCCAGTGCCAGTTCATCAGAAAATGGAAGAATGATCTCTCTTCTGCACTTTGGTTATAGACAAAGACGTGATTGTCACTTGCCTCTCTGAGGCCTTCCCTGCAGGCATGATCAGACTCAAGCAGACAGCTATTTTCTTTTAATTTTCTGCAGCAGGCCAGTAATGTTTACGATTATTGTGGAGTCAGGAAAAGTTTTGTTTGCCGTGTCATGTTACAATTAGTGGCTTAATATAGATCATATATTTTCTTTGTTGCCACCACCATTAGCACCACCAGCATCACATACCAGCATTTGTTAAATGCAGCTAAATATCCTGATCTTATATTAAACAGAAGGGTAAACACAGAGAGAGAAAGACAGCCTTACAGAAAGCGCAGCTGACAGCTCTCAACATGAGCTGAATGATCACTCCCAATTGTAATCGATTCTGTAAGTACTGAACACAAACCCCCAGGCAATTGAAGAAAATAGGATGATGAAGGACTGCAAACTAATACGTTACACATCTTCATTGATTAACCATTGATTAACCATTATTTTCCTGAATGACAAACAGCCAGTGGTAAAGTAAGTGAAGCTGATGATTTATTTACATGTTAGACGGAAGATGACTTCTTTATTCAGCTGATGGTGAGCTAATGTTGAGGCAGGAGACGGCAACAGTTTGGGAGTGAGAGGCTGGCTTGTAATCTTTGCTGGCATCATGCCTGGATTTTTCCAGCATGTTTTTATTAGAGAGGAATTTAGCTTGACTGGAAAACAATCAGCTAAATTCAAACAGAGATGATATGGGACCGCACCTGTGGTATAACTACATTTAAGGAGGGGATCATTTTATAGATTCAGTATTTACAAGGATATTGATCTGTGTTTATCGAACTTTTAATTTAATTCTCTGTTTTGCTGTGCTTTATTGGCAATTAAGCACAATTGCACAAATGGCAGAACAGGGGTTTCTAAATACACTTTGCATATATATTGTCTAACAATGCTGCAAGATGTTAACTGTCGTTTAGGGGAGATATCTATATCTATATCCATATATCTATATATGGATATAGATATATCAACATCTTCAAATCTATCCATCTATTTGAAGATCTGTGTACATATCAAGCATCTAATTATAATCAGTCTCCCATTAATAGAGTAAGAAAAGAAACTGATTGCAATAAGAAGAAAGTACTATCAGTCACACCAATTTATATGAAGTCCAGTTGACCCTTTTCCATTTGGAGTTTGGACAGCTGAATCCAGAAAAAAATCAGTGTACAAAAAACACCATTGATTCTCCCATTTGTACCACATGATGTCCCCCCACTTTTTTTTTTTGCCAGTGACATAATACTAAGGCTGTTTCATCTGTTTAAAGAACAGTAGAAAACATCTGTCACTAATTGGTGATAAATCATTACGATTCTTCACTTTTCTCTGTCACAACATTAATCATAGGCAGCTCTTTGGTGAGCTCTTTGGGTTTTAATGTCTATATAATATGTGCTACTTCATAGGAATTCCTTTGTAAAGTAGTGTTAATTAATATCCACTTAATAGAAGGAGCTGAGATACATCATGGTTAGCAGAATGGATTTCAGTAGAAAAGGTACACACTTTCAGTGAACTATTTGAATAAAAGACAATGTTTTTATTGTTGACAATGTTGATTCTCGTTTTGTTTAAATTAGGAATATGTTTATATGCATATTGTAATGTAGCTATTTAGATTCTGTGCCATACTAATTAATTATTGAACTATTTGGAGCACAGTTATTTATTTACATAGTATACCCTACTCCCTAAAATCTTTTGGATAGTTAATAACTGGGAACTCTCCCTAACATCCTTTAGCAGCCCTTTTGAAATCAAAAATATTTTTTTCTGCAGTGCTAGAAGACAGTGAAATTTCTCCTAGACCTTTTCTCTTCTCTGTTTTTTTCCCCAAAATTAATTTTATGAATTAAATCATCTCTGTCAACAGATTTGCAAAATTATAATTGCTGCCTGAATTGCTCTTTTTTAGATTTAGCAAAAATCTTCCCATTACCAGATTAACTTAGCTCTCACTTGCTATTTCCTTTAAGTGATACTTGTATTTCATGAGATAAAAATTGAATTAATAATCCTTTATGAGGAAAGATCAATGAATAGGATTGTTTCAGGTTTCTGGCTAGGTGGTGGTCATGCCCAAACCATTTATGTGTACAGTTGCATGTTAACTGTGCTCCCCTCTAAGGTCCATTGAAAATACTGTATTGTAGTTTACCAAAAATATGGACAGGGTTGGTCTATACATTAGGACTTTATAAGGCTTCTGGATTTGATTGATTTGACTGAGGGGGGGTGGTAGAGTAGTAGTGTAGAGTAGTAGCAGAGAATAGTGCACAGAAGTGAAATAAATAAACATCATAATAACATTACATTTTCCCCATCCCCCAAAATTAATATCTTATTTTATAAATAAATTAAAACCAGGACTACCCAGTTTGTGCATTGGGTAAGCATTTTTATAAAAGGTACCGCTTTCAGTTAGACATACAGACACATTCAAATTACAGTAAAATGTACATTGGAATAGTGGTTTCACATCATTAATAGATATGAGGTTGGATCAAGACTAAGGGTCCATTCACGCTGCAGAATTAATGCAGTTTGATACTGCTTTAACTGCCATGGCTCTATGTTATGGAATGCTGGGATTTGTAGTTTGTTGTGGCACCAGAGTTCTCTGATAGAATAGGCAATATATTTCACAAAACTACAAATCCCATAATTCCATAGAGTTAAGCCAGGGTAATTAAAATGGTGTCGAACTGCATTAATTCTGTAGTGTGGATAAAGCCTAAGGCAGTCATAGTTTGGTCTTACTTAAAGCAGTGGGATTTAAACTAATGAATCCTAACTTGTCCTATTGATTTCAATGGGATTAAAGCAATACTTTGATAAAGGTCAGAATCCTGGCATTCTAGAATGCTTATCTCAATGGGCTGGATTCAGACTTAGCCATTCTTTGCCTATGTCTCATTGATTTTAAATAGATCTGATCTAACTGAGTTTTAGGTGGAACCCAACCTAGATGATTTCCTTTAATCTCAGCAAAGTGGTTTGTGGTTTGAGAGTAGTGACAGAGTAGAGCAGAGAGTAGTGTAGAGCAGAGAGTAGTGTAGAGAATAGTGCACAGAAGTGAAATAAATAAACATCATAATAACATTACATTTCCCTATCCTCCAAAATTAATATCTTATTTTATAAATAAATTAAAACCAAGACTACCCAGTTTGTGCATTGGGTAAGCATTTTATATTTACCATAAGGCAAGGGAATTATCTGCCCAAGCAGTAAACAGATTTTAATGTCAATATACCCACCTTTGACACAACTCATTTCTAAATCATTATCCTCTCCTTGTTCGATTAGGATACTGTCCTGAAGCTCTCCATTTCTATAACTGTATATAGATAATACACATGTGAAAAGCCAGGCTTGAAAAATGGCACTCTCACTTGTGCATCACAGCTCTGGTGAGGAAGTAGGAAATATTGAATATTCTTTTCTACAACCTCCGTCAGATTGGCCAAGTGAAAAGGGATACAGGGTTCTTGCACCTGTAATAATAGTTGCATAGAAGACAGAATTTCAGAAGGAGGCCCTTATTGTCCACATTGTAGATACAAAAATATCCTCCCCCCCCTTCAAAGCTATTCCAGCTATAAGAGTCCTGGACTGCATCTACACTGCAGAATTAATGCAACTCAATGCCACTTTAACTGCTGTGGCTCAATGCTCTGGAATTCTGGTATTTGTAGTCATGTGAGATATTCAGCCTTTCATAACAAACTATAAATCACAGAATTCCACTGGCTGGAGCCATGACAATTAAAGTGGTATCAAACTGCATTAATTCTGCAATGTGATAGCTGTCCTGGTCTCTTTTCCCCCTAGCTTTAGTTTCCAGAGTCAAAGAACTGACTGAGACAGTGCATATGCGTAAAATCAAGAAACATAAGGTGGTGTGTACTTAGAGAATATGGCTGGGCTGGGGAACCTTTGCTTCTCAACATGTTTTAGACTACGGCTCTTTTAATAAATGACCATTGACCATGTTAGGTGTGACTCTTGGGAGCTGAAGTCCAAAACATCTGAAGAACTTAAAGTTCCCCAGCACTGGCTCATAGCTTCTTTAAACAAAATGAGAAATAGAAAAAAGGGACCCTCTGATTTATGGAGTAAAATTTTTTTCTTATTCACAAGAATCATCTTATCAATTAAAGTTTTAACAGAACTATTTATATCAGTAAGGACAAAAAGTATCTTTTAAGTATAACGAGCTATTTAGTGGTATTTCTGTGTTGGAATAACAAGTGGTGTTTTAGATTTCATTCTTTACACATTCAAGGCCAGAGAGGTGGTTTTGAACTAGTAAGTGAGAGCTTTTGTGTTTCAGTCTCTGCAGATATATTTAATATCTTTACATGTTTAATGAAAATGTAGCTGTCAATTTAAAACTAATTTAGATGGACAGCAATAAAATGCAAACCTAACTTCAAATTAGAATTTTCAGTGCGGATTTCCAATAGAAAGTAATTGCTGACAATAGGAAATGACAAATTACTAATTACTTAGTTCAATTAGACTTTTGTGCCTTTGGTCCTAAGTGGCAAGCATACAGCAAATCTTGCACTTTTAGAACAATTAATGACACTAAAACTATTCAAACTGCCAACAGATGTGAGTAAGAAGACATGAATTGAAGCTTACTTAATTTACATACTACCCTGATTTTATATCAAGTAAATGGTGTTTAATTTTTATGTCACAATTAAATATCACTAGCATGGTGTAATTTCTGCTGGGCTCCTTTTCAGAAGAAAATGCGACTACCCATGCTTTTGTTTTCCTCTTATCACAGCAGTATTTATCCTAAAGTGCATAAAATATAAATGTAAAGAGAGAACAGCACATAAATTTTTATCAAGCACCGTAACTTGTGGGACCTCCAGAATGGAAGATCTTTGTCATATTAAGTTTAATAGAAGGCCGTTGGAGCTAAAATTCATGCGGCTGAGCAAGAGTCGGTCCAGTTTCTATGACCACAGTGTGGTGAAACATTATTCCTCCCTCCCGCACATGATAGGATTTCTATTTTTCATTCCCCCTCCCTTCCACCAAGTGTGGTGCTCTGCTGCAACATGCATTTTTGATTTGGTGGGTTTATACACAAATTCCATAATCATCTATTTAAATCGATAGCCAAAGCAAGCAGCATTTCCACCTTGCCCATTTTCCTGCTAGTTTTAAAACCTGTGTGATAAAAAGTAACAGCTATTCCCAACACAGAGATGTTGCAGTCAGAACTGTAGCACTTGTTAATTTCTTGTCAGTTTTGGAGTTTTTAAAGGCAGAAATATCCTGTTGGCAAGAAATGGGCAGGGGGCATGTGCCATATCTAACTGCAGACCAAGATAAGACTAGGCTGGATGTTTCAGGACTCTTGCCTGTTTTTGTGGTCATTATGTGCCTTCAAGTCGACTCCCAAATATGCTAGCATTATTCTGCAGGGTTTTTTTTTCATTCAGAAGACATTTGCCATTGCCTTCCTCTGAGGCTGAAAGAGCATAACCCACCTAAGGTCACCCAATAGGCTTCCATGGCCAAGTGAGGATTCAAACTCTGGTCTCCTACAGTCATAGTCCTTCACTCAGACTGCTACACCTTGCTGGCTCTCATGCACAATGCACAGGAGGAAACCAAGCAGGATTTGCTCAGGGATTTGCAACTTTATTTATTTGATTTGATTTGCGTTAATATCACCCTTTGTTCTGTTTTGCATTTCTGGACAGTGTACAAGCAAGTGAAATCATAATAAAATTATAATGGTCAAAAATTAAAATCCCATAACTGTTAAAAATGTCCTGTTGTTAAAAATTCTTGCATGTGTAGGGAATAATTTGGGGAACAAAAATATTTGGGATTGAAAGGATTACGGAATAGGTAACAAGGAAACCTTTTTCCATAAATAAAGCACCACTGATGAGAAAGGCTTCTTCTTTGTTCTTGAACAGGACAGTTGTTCTAAACTTTGGGTTCACCAGATGTTTTGGATGATTTCCCAGAAGCTTTGCACTGGGGTTATGTCAGCTGGGAGATGAAGACTCCAAATGTCTGGACGATCAAAGGTTGAGAATCACTAGCATAGCATATTTTAGATAGAAAAGGCACCCAGAGAAGGACCTCAGCCAAAGATTGTACATGTGAAAGGGATCTAGGTGTCTTAGCAGACAGCATGTTAAACATGAGCCAACAGTGTGATGCAGCAACTAAAAAGCCATTCTAGGCTGCATTAATAGAAGTATAGTGCCCAGATTGAGGGAAAGTAATAGTGCCACTCTATTCTGCTTTGGTCAAGCCTTATCTGGAATACTGTGTCCAGTTCTGAGCACCACAATTTAAAAAGGATGTTGAAAAGCTGGAGCATGTCCAGAGGAGGGCAAAATGGTGAAGGGTCTGGAAACCATGTCCTATGAGGAGATACTTAGGGAGCTCAGTATGTTTAGCTTGGAGAATAGAAAGTCAAGAGTTGACATGATAGCCATGTTTAAATATTTGATGGAATGTCATATGAGGATAGAGCAAGCTTGTTTTCTGCTGCTCCAGAGACTAAGAGGTTCCATCTCAACATTACAAAGAACTTTCTGATGGTAAGAATTATTTGACTGTGGTGGAGTCTCGTCTTTGGAGGTTTGATTATGAGTTCCTGAATAGCAGGGAGTTGGACTGGAAGGCCCTTTTGTGGTCTCCTTCAACTCTGTGATTCTATGAGGGCTTCAACAGATTGCCAGGAAACTGGTCTTCCAACCTGTTGAGTTCCAAACTCCAGGTTGAACCTGGCCAAGCAGCAAACAGGCTGCCAACTAGGTTCAGTCAAAATTTGTGCCATCCCTAGATGTGGCTGTATTAGATAAAACTTAGACTGAAGCTGCCAGGCTGTCTTCATGGGCAGTGCATGTAGGAATTGCCAGAACATGGGTCACTTGGGGCAAATTATCTCGGTTCAAAAATGTCTTCAGGTGGCAAATCATCTGAAACCCTCTGGTTAAAGGCACTAAATCCCCTTCTGCCTCCAGGAATACATACTTGTTCTTTCAGCAGGGGCAGAAGCTAATTTAAGACATGCTAAAGCTGCATCTGCACTGCAGAATTAATGCAATTTGAACTCGCTTTAACTGCCATGGCTCAATGCTGTGGAATTCTGAGATTTGTAGTTCTGTAGAGATTTAGCCATCTCTGTCACAGCTCTGGTGCCACAATAAACTACCAGCCCCAGGATTCCATAGGATTGAGTCATGGCTGTTAAAATGATATCAATCTGCATTATTTCTGCAGTGCAGATGCAGCCTTGGTCTTCCAAGGGTGGCTGTTAAGGGAAGAAGACAATGGTATGGTTTTTATAAATGATGCGTTTGATGGGTATGTTTGGGGGGAACAGAAGAGAGGGTGTTCTCAATGGCTGCACCCAAGCTTTGGAACTCTCTCCCTAGGGAGGCCAGGATAGCTCCATCCCTGAAGTCCTTCCAGTGACAGGTAATGACGTTCTTGTGTCAGCAGGCCTTGCAAATAGGTACGGTCTGGGAATGTTGTCCTATCTAACATTTTAAGGTTTGTATTGTAACATTCAGTTTTAACTCATAACTGTTAAAATGGTTTAA
>NC_056522.1:213104877-213135944 GCF_019175285.1 Sceloporus undulatus
TTGTTTTTTAAATTTTGTATTTATACATTTTAATGCAGTATGTTTTTAATAATAATAATAATAATAATAATAATAATAATAATAATAATAATAATAATAAGCCTTTTCTGTGCAATATATTAGAGCTAAATTGCTTGGGTTGGTGAACCATTGGGACTATATTGGCGGAAATGCAATATTGTTACTGTACTGTTGGGGACTCATTATCACTAAAATTCTATTGATTAATACTCTGTTACTGGTTTCAGTAAAACCACATAATCCTATTCCCTGTCATTCCTTCCCTGCCTACTCTCTTTCACTTTGATGAGTTTACAAGATCTAAGGTCAGGAATCCTGAATCATATAATCACAGTACTTTTTACTTTGTCTGGGGATGCATCTGCACTGCAGATATAATGCAGTTTGAGCCCACCTTAGTGGCCATGGCTCCAGCCTACAGACTTCTGGGATTTGTAGTTTTGTGAGGCACCAGCACTCTTTGGCTAAAGGCCTTGTAAAATTAGAAAAACCAGGATGCCAGAGGATGGAGGCACAGAACTTAAAGTGGTGTCAAAGTGCAATATTTGTGCCGTATAGATACACCCTAAGTTTACTTTGGGTTTTACTTTGTCTGGGTTTTCATGCTGCATGTATTTATTTATGACTGTTTAATGTGTACTGCGTTTGTATATGTTTTAAATTTGCTGGACTGGGTTTGAAATACATGCAATGAGTGTCTATTGGTGAACTGAACAATTTCAGAAGTAACCTTCCTATCCCCTTGGAATTACACCCTCTTCCAGTAAGCTTGTTTGCTTGGCACCAGCTGGGGACAGTGTTGTTGTTGCTGTTGTTGTTGTTTTGGTACAATAACTTCTGTAATCCCCTGTCCAGTACCATGCTAGTTGGGAGACTTGGGGAACCATAGTCCAAAAAGTTACTTTTCTAACTTCTGCCTGGCAAATATGCTAATAGCTTTTAGGGGTATGTTTATCTGTTTTCATGAGGATTTCTTAGCTAAGAAATCCTCAGAGGTGGTTTTGCCAGTTTCTTTCTCTGAAATATAGCCTATACCACCTGGTATTCATCGGCAGTCTCCTATCCAAATTCTTACTAGAGCTGATCCTGCTTAGTTTCCATGATCAGACCAGCACCAGCTTTTTATTTCACAAAGTATTTTATCATCTCTGGCTTTTCATACTCTTTAAGTGGTTAGATCAGATTTATGTCTGTGTTTGTGATTTCTTTGCTTATGTTCTTTTTATCTTGCTTTCAGTTGTAAACTAATTGCGCTTTCCTATTGAGATTTCCTATTGTTGTATTTTTTTAAAATGTTCCCCATCTTGGAAATACTAGTGGCTGGGATATCACTATATAAATATAAAATAGCCCCTTGACATTTACTGAAGGACATGCATCCATCCCTAAAAGAAATAAACACATAACCTAAAATAATATGATTTGTAAGTGGTTGGAATACCATTTAAGGCAACACAAGAAGCTGACAAAAGATCAGAATAAGCAGCACTTGTTTCAGACAAATTTTCATTGTTTTACAATTGTCACTTCACCATCAGCAGCAGGCTCTTCCACTCCTCTCCAACAACTGAAAAGCTGTATGAACTTGAAGTGCTCAACATATAACAGAGACCAAACTTTGTAAGAGAGGGGAAAAAAGGAAAGCTTAGGCAGGGGGTAGGAAGTCTGGACATGGATAAAGGAAAGAAAGACTTTCACAATTCAGAAAGTGAAATAAGCCTTGGTATTGTGCACAAAAAGAGATAATGTGGAAAGGAGGTGAGAGCAGGAGAGATGTAGAAAATATCCTGGAGGAAGAAGGAAGGGGGAGAGAAAATGGCTTAATTAGAAAAGGAGGAGGAAGAGGAGGAAGAAGAAAGCTGGGGGAAGGAAAGATAATTGAGGAAGAAAATGATGGGTCAGGAGATCTCAGACCAAAAATATGCATTTAATAATTAAGTGACTAGGGCAAGCGTGAATTAGTTTGAACCCAACATAGAGCTTTAGCACACTAGCAGGCAAACGGGATTTACATGAGAGTTAAATGAGAGAAAGTCAGGAAATACCTGAATTTTATCACATGACATTTCCTGGTTTTCTCTAGTTTAATTCTCAATTAAATCCCATTTGTCCTCTAGTCTGATAAAGCTAATAGCTCAGTTACAGCGAGAGTGCTACATGTCATTATCAGATGTTAAAGCTGCAACTGTGTAATACAGAAGTAGCTTAAAGTGTAAATACATTGTGCCTACATTTTTTGCACTGTTGGTACTATGGTATCCGCAGAGTAATATCCTTGAGATGCCGCTTGATGCCATAGCTTCAGAAATTGTGCTGGTTCAGCACTCAACTTCTATATTGTATACTGGAGTAGTATATTAGTTTCTTGCCATACATGTTTTAGGATTGCACAGTATGGAAAAGTTGAATTAAAGCTGATAACTTACGTCTGTTTTGACAAAAATTCATTGGTTTTTGGAGAGCTGATAAAAATTCTACTCTTCAATGGTTTCTAAATCAATAAACACTGTGGTTTTGTTTTTAGTACTATAAAAAAACCTCATGTCCTTTGAGTAGTATCCCTTGAGCATTGGACTATGACTCTGGCAACCAGGGTCAAATCCCCATTTGGCCCTGAAAACTCACTGGGTAACCATGGGCAAGTCACACACTCTCAGCCGCAGAGGAAGGAAAGGAAAATCCCCTCTAAACAAGTTTCCCAAAAAAACAAAAACAAAAACACAAAAAAATGACAGGTTTGCCTTAGGGTCACCATAAGTTGGAAATGACTTGAAGGCAAACAACAACAACAACAGCAACCATTTTAAATGAAGCTTCCATTCTGAGCAAAGCTATACACAGCTGAAGACATTTTTGTTATCTGGTGTGCAGATCAGATGGCTATTTTGCAAAGCATGCTTGAATATACATTAACTGACACTGTATAGGGCTAGTTTAACTAAATATTAAAATCTGTGTTGAAATAATCACAATTTGGAATTTGTTGAAATACGTTTGCTGAATATTTGCAAGTGTCTTATAGTTTAAGTGTTTTTTTTAAAAAAAGAAGTCACTAAACATTAATGAATCTGAAACTTGTGCCATTACAAATAACTGTGTTGTGTGTGTTTGAAGCTGTACATGTAAAACCAAACAAATAGAAGAGAACAAAAATAGAGCACTTCTTGTAAAAAGCAAAAGATCAATGAACACAGAGACCACTAAAGCCCTTCAGAAATTAAAACAGACACAGGCCAAATGTGACGTCTGCAAACAATGTCTAAACAAAAACTGCAAGCCTTTGGCTGTGAAAGGTGCACAGCCTGGATTGTAACAGCAAGGAAGGATAGTGAGGGCAAAGTAGAAGAAAAGGCACAGGGACAGATGATGCCAAATGGAGGCACATATACTAATGACATAGTCTCATACATGTCTACTCAGAAATAAGACTGACTAGGACAGCTGGCACCAGACATGTGGGGCCCTTGGTAAAACATGCTTTGGTGACAGTCCTCCTTTGTCTGGTGGCCATTCTTCATTTTATTTAGCCCCCCCCCAACCCCCAAGTGTGTCTGCACTGGGGAAAATTAGAATGACTACACCTCACTGTCAAAATTAAGTAAGCCCACCACAGTTGTGGAACCACAAATACTCTGTAGCCCAGATGCTCATGCCAGGCCTGCCCATTGGGTTCACTGTGCCTTCCCTTCCAGGGTCCAAGACTGCTTCCTTAGACTTCAGACATTATCACTTTTAAATTGCTTTTAAAGGGTGAAAAGAGTGCCTTTGGCAATACTGACCACACAACACCATCTCCATCTCACAGCTGCCTTCTGTCCAAGTGTGGTTACAGTGCATCTTGTGATTGATGGGAAAACCCCTCAATTAGCCCCTAAATGTGATGCTGTTCCATTAGTTTCTTGGTGTGATAAGTTCTTTGCATCATGGCAATTCTGGGATTGGGCAGTCCTTCCTCTCCCTATTCCCAGGTGGGCTTTCCATTCCTCCTTTCTTTTCTTTTCTTTCTTTCTTTTTAACTTAAAAAATCATTGCATATTTGTGGAATTATGTTAAAAATAAAATTAAAAAACAAAAATTACCCCCCCCCAAAAGCATGCTGGGTAGGGTATACGGCAGGGAGGTGAGGTTAAGGACAAGTGTTGAAGAGTGTAGAAGAGAGTGGGAGGCCCCATTCACACTATGGACTTTAAAAAATGGAGAAAAATCAGGGGTTTAAAAGGCATTTTCCTGGAACATTTGCACAATCGTGGGAAAGATTTTCCTACACATCTCAATTAAAGAGGACTTATCCTGGGAAGAACCAGGAATGCTCCAGCAACAAATCATTCATGGGATTTCCCTGTGAATGATTTGTTGCTGGAGAATTCTGGGTTCTTCCTGGGATAAGTCCCCTTTAATCGCGATGTCATGGGAAAATCTTTCCCGCTATTGTGTGAATGTCCCAGGAAAGGCCTCTTTAAACCCCTGATTTGCCCCGTGTGATAAAGTCCTATCACAAAGACATGTGAGAGGGAATGCTTCAAAATTGTTATGTATCCGGTTCCCCTTCCTAGCACGATTGTGGTGAGAACAGGACTTAAGTGATTAACTCTTCATTTTATTTGGAACTGAGGACCATTCTCTAAGAGGACCCTCTCATTCCACTAGCAGATGCAGCAAGAAAGTACCACTTGCAAAGCAATCCAGATCTTCATGCTTCTTAATTCTTTCATTCCCCTGCAGCCAACAACACTCCTGATGCCAACTACTTAGTGCCACTTTTGTGGTCCCAGCTCTAGGCATCCCTTCCATGTTGTCCCATCATGCCCTTTCCAGGCCGTGTGAACTCTTCTCTATTCTCAAGTCATTGATGCTGCTGCTGCTTTATTGCTTTCCCCAGATGTGCTGCTGTTATCATTTTGCTTCTCATTCTTTTCCTTCCCTCCCCAGCTGTTGGGGAGGGGGGCATGAGACAAGATGGCATATGAGTCCCATTACTGCAGTACAGCTTTTAAATGTGATGTGTTCTGGGTAATATGGCACAGCTGAAGTAATTATGCATGAAATATGGAAGGCTACATAGAGCAGCATTCTGCCGTAAGTGCAAACCCCTCTTTCTTGATGGTTACTATATAGCATCGACACAGACATGCCCTCCCCCCAGGACTTTTTGACTGGATTGGTGTCATTTCATGACTTGTCATCTCTCCAGCATTATTGGCGGGGGTGGGGGACGGTTTTCAATTTCCACACTGGCTGACTGAAAGGCTGTTTGTTGAATATATAAGGGCCTAACCAGAGCTCAGTATAGGGATCTGAGAAGGATTACTAAGGATTCAAGGGCATTTTGATTCTCTCCAAAATTACTTTCAGGCATACGTATCAGATGGCTTGGCTGTGTCTGATGGATCAAGGGGACAGTGTGAGAGTAAGAAAGAGAAGGTGAAAAGGATAAAGGAGGGATCGAGGACAAAAGGAAGATCATAAAGCAGTATGAGAAGAGAGGGAAAGACAAGAACAATATCTTACTTTGTGAACTTTTATTACCACAGTTGATATACTAAAGATATTTGAAAATATCATTTTGCTATAGTAGAGAGCTAGATAAAACCAGTCCACCTAAGACAGAGGAAAGATGGTGATTGTGGCTTTTAACAACTTGTAATGTGGAACTGAATATTATTTGAAAACTTAAATGAAAATTTCATCAAACATTGCATTATTTTTGTTAGATATAACCTGGAATAAAAAGATTGTTTCAGGTGCATTTTAAAGCTTATACATGATAGCTGACATGAACAGAATGCTCTTTTTTCAAAGAAGCAGGATTGTTTATTAGCTGCCTCAAACACAATACATTTCCCACATGGATGATACTTTTTTTATACAGGAGAATGCATGCAGTTTTATGTCAGTTGTGATATGTGACAGCTGCACATATATGCCTATACTTATTCTGGGAAGTTAGCATGGCCCATGGTTTCGCAGCCCATGAAGTAAAACTGACACATATTCAGCTACCCTGTCTGTCTGTGTGTGTGTGTGTGTGTGTGAGAGAGAGAGAGAGAGAGAGAGAGAGAGATTATCTTGTTTTTCCCCCTTGTACAAAATAAGACAAAATGAGATTTTGTCATCTTTGAAGTGGCCCTAAGAATGAGAGAAGATGAGGGCTGTGAATGCGAATCTTCTCGATAATAAACTTCTAGCCGAGTTCTAATCCCTTTAGAGATTTTGCTTTAAGGATTCCCCTCATGTTTTCTTTTTCTTCACTTCTTTTTTGCTGAAGTTTGCATTTTAGAAGCACACAGAGTGCTGCTGAAGCTATTGCTGTAACCTCTCTGGGATGGGGAACTTGGCTAGCTGTCTTTTCAGTTATTTGTTAGCGCTCGCCACTAGACAATTGAGCCCTGACCCTTGATTGGGAATGCTGTGCCCACAGTAGAAATAATAAATAGCAATAACAGTGACTAAATATATAAATGACAGTTAAATGCTCCATTCCACCAGCACTTAGCAACCATTTAAAAACCATGGCACAAGGAGCATACAATTATTTGCTTGAAGAACAAATCCTTACCTATAAGTACAGAGATGATATAAAACAATAAAACTGTATGTAGAGTTACCCTTGGAAGCACTGCATTCACTGGAAGCCTGGAGTAAATCTTTAATGAGAAGTGGTGAGGATTCAGTGGAGAAAGGTCTTGATCCTGCATGCTTTTTACTTAGTAAGGAAATCCACTAATTCTGGTTGAACTTGCTGCCAGCTAACTATACTGTATTTACAAGCACAGCCAAATTTTCTAAAACATACTGGCATATACTAAACTAAAATGAAATAACCCAGACCTACTCATTCTTTTCACACTGTTTACATGTTTAAGATCCCACAGTTTGTGTTGTGCCTGCTGTGTATCAAAGTTTGCTTTACCTCACAGGATTAGTAAAGAACGTTTTACAGAGAACGGTTTAACTACACATTTACTTGATACGTGATTAAACTCTCAATATGACAGCGGAGAGTAGTGGCTTTCTCCATGCCTATTCACATGCCATTATAAGTGCTTCCATTCTCTTCCTGAGGGAGATGGTCATAAAAGCTTGTCTTTTGTCATGCTGGAAAAATCTGTTCAACAAAAGGCACACTTTTACAACTGTCTCCTCAGGAAGAGAATGAAAGTGCTACAATAACATGAAGAGACTCACAGAGAAAGCCACTATTCTCCCACTCCATTTTGTATTTTATCATATGATAAGGCTCCCAGTCAAGGAATTCACAGCAAGATCTGAGCAAGGCTGTTGAGGATAGGGTCTCTCATTCATGGGTTGCCATAAGACAAAGTTGACTTGATAGCAGTTAACAACAAAACTTCACAGGAGAATAGCAGGCTGCTTAGAGGCACAGGAAAGGCAGCCCATATAGCTCTGTTCATCCACAACCTTCTGACACTCTTCTGCTCTTCCAGGATTGGCCACTTGACATGAACACAATTCTTTACATAATGAACTGATGCAACATGGAACTGATTTCCTTTGCACCATGGTACTATTTCCTCAGCTCTCTTATTTTCTTCATGCAAAACTTTTCTGTCACGATACTATTTTAGAGAGAGAGAATTCAGATTGTTACAAGACTCTCCAAATACTTTTTGAGCACACTGGGATTTGATGTATTAGAGTCTAATAATCAGAATACTGGCTTATGTCAATACCAGATAGAAGAACTAAGTACAAAAGACAGCATGCTCTCTGGCAGACTGAAGAGTTTTATCTCTCATCAGTCACAATAACCTGAATCATATGATGTCTAATTCTGGTCATGCCCACTAGGCAGGTCTACAACATTAGGCAGAGATCTAGTGTTTCCTTTCATTGTGGTAGAAGGCTTCTATGAGACTATGAGAGCTATTGTTTTGTGTATGGCAATGAGAAAGTCTTAGTTAAATATCACTGTGCTCAGTGTTTAGGTGCAAAGGTGATAGGTGCCTCATAAATAACCGGAAACAGAAAATGGCATATGTGGTTAAAATGAGCAAGCAGGTCAACAAGAACCAGCCTCCCCATCTTCCCTCCTATAAGTGTGCTTGAAATCTATTGGAGCGAAGGAAACAAACGTCAGAACAGTTGCAAAGAACTGCAGTTGACTAGAGTTTGCCCTCAGTATGTTTTGAATGAACTGATGTTAGTGACTTGATTGTAAATCTATTGGGAATCTCTCTCTCTCCTTTGTTTACTATATAATAGCTTTCTATTAACATCTCCATCTTCTGGGTTTTTTCTTGTCAGTTTTCTGCCATCTGATGTCTTGTTCTTCATCCATTTTCAGCACCAAATTAATGAAAAGATAAAATACTAGTGTTCTTTTGTATTAACAGAAAGCACTCTGAATTAGGGGGGGAAATTAAAATACTGTTGGTTAGCATTATAAAAATAACAATAATGGCACAGACAACATTATTGATGTCCAGAGTTGAACACAACAATAACAAAAATATTTCATCTGTGAGAAGAAATAGTGCTTTTTGGGTGAGACATCAAGATAGTTTTGATCAGTGGTTTCCCACTTGACTTTTATGGGTCTTGTTGACTTGGAGAGCCAATGTGGTGCAGTGGTTTGAGTGTTGGACTAGGACTCTGGGAAGCCAGGGTTCAAATCCCTGCCTAGTCATGGAAATCCACCACATGCTCTCAGCCTCAAAGGAAGGCAATGATAAGTCCCCTCTGAACAATGAAAACCCTATGATCACTTGTGCAAGGGGGGAGAGTGGGAATGCCAGTCAACTGCTTCCCGATTGATGGGGAACAGATCTCTGTTGGTTGCAGTGGCTGCTGACCAGTAAGTGAAGATTGAGGGACTTTCATGGTCTCTACATATTCTCCAACTAGTGAATATTCAGGGATTGTCATGAAAATGTAACTCTAGGCTATGCATTCCTGCCTTAGGAGTTTATCACATGGCAGGCAAGGGGGCTTGACAGACCACCCCGAAGGGGCAGTGGGACACTGCCCCTTTCCTAGCCAGATCGGGGCCATGGCAACCTCATGGCAAAAAATGGCTCCTTTTTACACCCTCAAATGAGTGCCATAGCCACAATGGCATGGCTATATGGTGCTCGTATGGATGCAGCGCATGAAGGCATACCATGATGCCACGCACCATGTGGAGGGTGCCAGTGTCAGGGCACCCTGAGGGGGGGGGGCCCATAGCCACGGCGGCATGGCTATATCGTACTCCATTGGCACTGCATCATATGGACGCAGAGCCGGAGGCGCACCATGATGCCATGCACTATGTGGAGGGCGCGCAGTGTCAGGGCACCCTGCGGGGGGGGGGGGGCGGGGTCAGGGGTGTGTCATGACGACGCTATGGCCTAACTCTGTTCCCATGCTGGCCTTTCAGGCTGGTCTGTACAGGGCCGAAGTGACCAAATACTGTGCATAAATGGGATTTAAATCCTGGGAAAATCCCACAAAGGTGGGATTGTTTTCACACACATCGGGCTCAGTGAGCATTAATGCAACATTAGCCCATGCAGAAAGTGGGCAAAATTGCACTGCTTTTTACTTTTGGGATTTTCCCAAAAGTAAAAAGCAGTGCGATTTTGCTATGTTGTGTTAATGCTCAATGTGCCCAATGTCGTCTGAAAACAATCCTGCTTTTGCAGGATTTTCCTAGATTTAAACCCCTGGATTGATGCATGGGATTTGTCCTCCTCTCTCCCATGTGATAAACTCTTTAGTGAATTCTGGCTATGTTTTTAACCTCCCCTTCGTGAACTAGTGAGATAAACTGATGGGTGGGCAAGAATGGATGGAAATCCCAGCTAGAGAAGAAGCCAAGGAATGCAATGTATTTCTTATACTGAAACAACATTATGAGAATAATAAGGATGCTGTTGAGTAGGGAAATCTAGCAGTAAAACCCTGAGCTAAGTGATATATGTTTTTCATTATGAAATCTCTAGTTCTGGACATAATCATATTTCAAAATACTTCTTGATTCTGTAGAAAATCAATTCTACAGATGGATTTTCATCTTAGCACTAAATTTCAAGTGTGGGAAATTATGTTTTAGAGGCTGAGGGCTATACCACAATATTTAGTGTACAGTTCCAGAAACATCTGCAACCTCTCTTGTTTCCAGGATCCATTTTGGCACCTGCCATAACCCAATAGGGGTGTATCCACACTACACATTTACAAAACTTTGATATCACTTTCTTGTTCATGGCTCCATTCTGGATGGAATCCTGGTATTTGTAGTTCTGTGGGTATTTAGAATTTAGAGAGCTCTAATGCTATTGTTCATGGGAATGCATTAGTGAAATCTAAATGCCACACTATTGATCCTGTAAGATAAAACTATGGCAGCTAAAGTGGTGTCAAACTGCTATAATAGTGCATGCTAGGTGTACTGCACGAACTGGGTGGACAAGAATCCAAAATGTATTCTGGAAGGGATTGGGTAGGTTTGGAAGACTTTGGAGGTATAAAAATCTAGTTTGCAAGACTAGAATTCACTGGTCTAGAAATAAAAATATTATGAACAACAGGCAACATCCTGATTTTCTTGAAATTAACAAAGCTGGCTGATTTCACTGGTAGCAGTGTCACCAGATTTAGCTAATTGGAATTTAGTTATATAAAGTTATCCAGTCTCTCAGAAATCTTCCAGTTCCTTATTACCTTCATTGCTATTGTTATGTACTTCAAAGGTGGCTCCATCTTATATCAACTTTACCCTGGGGTTTTCTTGGCAAGATTTGTTCAGAGGGAGTTTGATGTTGTCCTCCTCTAAAGTTGGGACAATGCCACTTGATCAGGGTCACCTGGGTGGCATCTGAACTACAGAAATAATGTAGTTTGACACCACTTTCACTGCCACAGCTCAATGGTGTGGAATAGTAGGAATTGTAGTTTGTCATGGCACCAGAGCTCTCTTACAGAGAACACTAATAGCTCATTAAACTACAAATCCCAGAATTCTATAACATTGAGCCATGACAGTCAAAGCAGCGCCAAACTGCATTTCCCCCCTGCAGTGCAGATGCAGCCCCAGTGGGTTTCCAGGGCTGAGTGGGCATCTGAACCCTGGTCTCCCAGTGACCTGGTGTGACACTGAAATCATTATATCATGCCAACATTTATTAATACCACTAACATCTAAATTCATATTTGAGGGAAAATATAAATCTAAAGGAAAGAAAACAATTATCTATCTCTGTAAAAAACTTTCCCCCCCAGAAATATTCTCTATGAGTTCAACATTTTGTATATATATATATCACACACATGAATCTGCATGGAAAGACACAGCGCTATCCAGTCATTTGCTTTAGGTGGAGTAAGTTCCAATAAAAATTTAGGGGAAAGGCTGCAATGTGTGTTTACCTCTTTAAAATTCAACTTTCCCTACCCCCCACCACTTGGCCAAACTGCAGTTTTATTGCTGGATAATTTGGTGAAAAGATTCATTGTAAGGGATGCCTAACAACATTGGTGGTGTTGATGAATAGTTGCAATTAATACATTCCCTTAATTAGTCTGATACCCAGAAGATGCACCTGGCAGGTCATTTAAATACTGCAATTGATTTATAGCTGCTAGAAATGATTTTACCAGCTATCTTCAGAGAGTGCAATTAGAGAGGATCTCAATTTTTATGCATTTTCTGTGAGGAATAAACATAAAAGGTCTATGTGTAATTCAGAACAAAGCAGCCATAAAAGTACTAATGCTTTATGGATTTTATTAATAACCCTCTATCATTAAAAACCATTTTAAGAAGGTGCATATTGTTTCATATCTGAAGTATTTGTATTATTTTCCAGCATGAATGCTTTATTTCAAAAGGATAGGCAGCACTCTTTATAACGTTTTGAGTGGTTTGCTATTGTTCACAAAATTCAATCCAAGGCTGAAATATTTTAAGCCTTGTGAGGATAACAGCTGTGTACGTTATATATTTGGCATTTATTAATGGGTGTATTTGTGATCGCAAAATATGTACATGTGTTACATTACAGATTGACAACGGCTGAATTTCCATTGATTTCAATGGGATTTAAATAACTACAGCTACTGCTACGACGACTTCTTTATTGGTTAACCAAAGGCTGTCAGATTTAAGGAACTAATTGTGCATGAGATTTCAGTCAAAGCGATAATGCATGCCTTACTGTATATTTACATCACTATTGATAAGGATGATTTATTTTGACCTTAACAATGAATGGCTGGCACCCTGTCTGTGACATATGTAAGTTGTGCTATGCACGTGGGATGAATTATTTACCACAGTGTAAGAGACATATTCATCTGAGAGTGGTGGGAGCAGAGTGGTGCATACAGCAGTGAGTGTGCATGGCAAATTGAGCATTGCATCTTGCAGGTGTGCATTGAAAATTGCAGTTTCCCACAGCACATTGTGCATAGCCTTTGCACAATTCCCATTGCACAATGGCACCCAGTCACTGATATGTGTTGTGCAATGTGCTGTGCAGTGCTGGCATATCTATTATTATTATTATTAACCTTTATTTATAAAGCCCTGTAAATTTATACAGCTCTGTACATACAATCTTTTAATTGGACGGTTCCCTGCCCTCAGGCTTACAATCTACACAGTCAGATATTCATGCTATGCTGAGGAGAATATATGACATACATGGAAAGAAGTAACATAGTGAAGCCATCATAAATGTGTTGGTCCATCTCTTGTTACTTTTTTTAAACAAAAATGTTTTGGAATGGACTCTTCTGTTTGTTGTCATTTTAAAAGTTTTTGTTTTTACATCTTCTTACATCCCCCCCCCCCCGCCAAAAAAATCTGGTGTTTGAACCAATAACACAACTCCTTTTGTTAATTTCTCTGTTTGTTAGAGGACATCATCACCACATTTAGGAAAGTGATCAGCTGTAGGAAAAGCATCTGTTGGACAGGAGTTCTTTCTTGGCTCATTGCGGCTGTTTGTTTAACTTTGACATATCAAAAGAAAGAGATGACTTTTTTCATCCCTCCTCCTTATACCAATGTCATATAAAATCATGTTTCTCATCCTCTCGTGGATGTATTGGGGAATCAATCTCTGTAGAACAGTGGCTCCTTTGGACTAGAGAACTGTGTGACAAATAGAGGGGAAGTATGTCCAGACACAGTAGATTCTGTAGAATTTCAGCCACTGCATTTTCTTCTTATTCCCACATGACAAGCTATACCTCCCAGAATTCCATCTTCTACACAATATCTAAAGGTACCTTGTCATCTTTTATAGCACCTGAAATGTGTCTCCTCCCTCAACCAATGCATTTCACATTGCTCCCACCCACCAGCATGAGTGATGGACTGTGACTATGGAGATCAGGGTTTGAATCCTTGCTTAGCCAGGGAAACCAATGGACAAGTCACAGGGGAGCTTATTGCAACACTTTTCCTCCTGCGCTAGATGTGGGATGTACACTTAAATAGGTGGATTTTATTGTACACCCCTGCCCCGGGTAGTAGGCATCCTGTACTCAATCTGGGATTCTCCCACACCTTTTAAAGAACAGGAAAATTGCATTCTTTAAAAGTCAGTGCAATAATCTCCATGCTCTTAGACTCAGGAGAAGGCAACAGCAAGCCTCCTCTGAACCAATATTGCCAAGAAAACTGCACCTTAGGGTTGCCAAAAATTGGAACCCCACCTTAGGGTCACAATGAGTTGAAAATGACTTGAAGGCACACAACAACAACAACAACTCACCCATCCACCAACTAACACCAAGCTGTTGGTTCTCCACCACTAAATGATATTGCAGAAGGAAAGGAAGTTTGCCCTGTCCTGCCATGCCTAGCACTTGATGGTGCTGTGGCAATGAGCCAGATGTAGAGTGCTAGAATAAATCATGCTCATAACATTTGTAATATATGAAGCTCACTAGGAGGGAACCGGGGTCAGAGTCAGGGGAAGTTTGGATATGTATGAGATTTCAATTCAAGTCTCAGAAAACTGGGTGGCTGAGGGTTCTGTTGTGACAAGTAATAGAATTTAGGATGGTTCCATTCCAAGACCATAGCTAGTGCTTTTCTGCAAGCTAATCCATGTCACAATGGTTATCAACATGACCTGTTTGGGTGCATGATCAATTTCGTCCTGTCATTGGATCATAACATTGGATTATAGTTATAGTGATAGGTTTTCGAGGAAGTTTTATTAATATTATTCAGTCAGATTTGCATCATATCCCCTGACTATTTTTGCTTCATCTTGACACATTATTAATGCCACCACATTTCTTCTTAGATTGTTGTTTCCCAACACTCTGCAATTAACTGATTGAAAATCTCAATTCCTGGCTACTTTACCTCAATAACTCCAAGTATTGTAATAGTATATTGTATAGAGTACCACCACTTATTTGCATAGAATACTACCAAGACAAAAAGAACTCTAGCAGAGAAAGAGTTCTATTTAAACATCTGGTTAGAGTCACATTGTATCCCATCTCGGGAGAAAGGAGGGATAGAAATTCAATCAATCAATCAATCAATCAATCATGTCCATCTTGAGAGACTGCAGTATGTGTGTCTTTTTAAATGACTGGCCTCTGTTAGTTTATGTAATTCCCAATGTTCGTTGGAATGTTAGAAAAGAATTTTTGTTAAGGCCCAAACAACCAAGAAATATCTTCTCCAAATTCCATAGACATGGCATTTTCCCTTGGAAAACAATTTTCTCTTGTGTATAGGAGAAGTTCTGGTGGACAGGAACAAATGATTTTACTGCATTTAATATTAATGAAAAAAGTGAATGAATCTATGTCTGGACTTTTGCTGTTTATGCAAAAATCTGAACGGTATTGCTTGCATTCTATGGGACGTTGGCATGGGTTGCCAGAGACATGTGTAAGAGTTGATCTTTTTCTTAATTAATGCATTGCAGGCATTGCTAGCACAGTGGACTAATATTCATCAGCTCTGCCTTTGCACAGCTGATGACTGCCTCTCCACTTTCCTTCATACTCAACCACAGAACTTAATATGCAGCCTCTGTGATCAGCTGCTTAAAACGGAGGTGTTTCTTGTAGAGTAGAGAGATCCCCACAACCTTTGCAACTTGACATGCTTGACCTGGCATTGGAAGCCAAAGCCTGTGTTTAAAATAAGTATGCTAGCAAAATGCCTATTAACCTTGCAGTATAAATGTGTATGGAAAATAATCATAGTTTGTTATTTACGAGGAGGGATCGGATGTCTCATCCTTCCCTTACTTATTATTTTTATGTCAGGCAAGTGTGCTGGGCCTTAGTAGAAATGACGAGACACAGCCTCTGGCCTCAAAGGACTGGCAGTTTAATTTTGGACATGGTAATAGGAAGGATGAAAGGACAAAAGGAAGGCATGGGAATATTTGGGAAATACTGGGCCATGTTTCTTCTATGTGAAATTCTCCTTGCTGCCATTTTAGGAACAGATGAAACAGCAAGGTCCTCTCTGTCAGCTTAAATGGGAGCAAGTGCTCATAGCTCCTCTTTTCCTGTCTACCTGCCCATGGTAGAAGTTCCTGATGTAATGATATGAAATAGTTGGTTTCTGAGTGCATGTATTCATTCATTTTTCCCCATTCCAGATTTTTGCATCAGGTCTCATGAGGTTGTTGCCCATGATCTTAACTGAAAGCCATTGTGAATGCTTTGACATAAAAGTGGTAGACAAATATAGAAAAACAATGGTCACCACAATTTGGGGATAGAAACCAAAATGGGTATAGTGCTAATACCTGTGGTGTGTTTATCCCATTCCTCTTTTTTCTCCATCAATGATACTCTAGTTGAGCTCTGTTGACAGATTCAGTGCTGTATGTCTCCAATACTTTACTGTGCAAATGTCATCAAATTGGTTTTTCATGCCTCTTCTCTTGCTACCTCTCACTGTTGACTGGAATGGTAATGTTGTGCTATGCATCTATTTGTTATTATGTGCCTTCAAGTTATTTCCAGCTCCTGATGACACTAAGGCAACCTTATTATAGGGTTTTCTGGGGTTGAGACTGTGCGAGATGCCCAAGATCACCCAGTGAGTTTCCATGGCTGAGTGGGGAATTGAACCCTGGCCTTGAGAGTTATAATTCAATGCTCAGACTACTATATCATGCTGACTCATACATCTATAAAATGAGAATAGTGCTGGTTTTGATCATATGGAATCCTATGTGACAGAATTCCAAGAAATATCTGTGTGTTCTTCCTAGCTTCTCTCATCTCCAGAATTTAGCTTCTTTATTATTTGGAAGAAATCTTCCAGCAGACAATGAGCACTATCAAGCAGACACTAATTCTCTTTTGCAGAACCTCTCACCCTGAGGCCTGCCATTAGCAACAGAACAATCCACATGCAAATCACTCCTGCCTTTCCAGGTCACACAATATATATACCCAACTCCTTTCCAGGCAAGCATTCTCTGAAGATGCCAGCCACAGATGCTGGTGAAATGTCAGGAAGAAACTCTTCTAGAACATGGCCACATAGCCCAAAAAACCCACAAAAAACCATGGATGCCGGCCATGAAAGCCTTCAACTTCACATTAGAAATAGTTGTTTTTCTAAATATCTTACACTGGCTTCCCTGAGGTAAAAATCAATGTTCCAGACATATGAATTTCCAATTGTACTGAAATGGGAAGAGTCTGTGGTTTTCCAGTTCCATCCCTGAAACTGAAACGTCTCACTGAAAAGCTGTCCTTTCTGACAATGTCTATGTATTCTACTGCAGACAGATCTTGTAGCACCTTTGAAACTAACTGAAAGAAGTTGGTAGCATGAGCTTTCTACTTCCTCACATACATTTATGTCTACACTGGCTGCCTATCAGCTTCCGGGCCCAGTAGAAGGTGTTGGTTATCACCTTTAAAGCCCTAAATGGCTTGGGTCCAAGCTATCTTAGGGACCGCCTCCTCCCGTACAATCCTCCCCGCGCTCTCCGGTCCTCTGGGAGGAACTTACTACAGCCTCTAAAATCTAGGCTTGCGGCGACCTCCCAGAGGGCGTTCTCTGCTGTCGCCCCCAAACTCTGGAACGACCTGCCGGATGAGATCCGTCAGATAACATCATTAGACAGTTTTAAAAAAGCGGTCAAGACGGATCTCTTCTGGCAGGCCTTTCCAGATTAACCATCCCGGCCCAGGTTCCTGATTCCCTCATTCCTCCCGTGGCCCCATCTTAGTGATGGTCGAGGATCAACAGAGGGATATCAGGGTTTTTAGTTTTTAATTGTTGTTTTTATGCATTGACATTGTGTTTTAATATGTTACACTGTTTAATACTGTCTTAAGGGGGGGAGGGATAAAGTGTTTTTAATTGTCATTTTTTATATTTTACTGTTGTTAACCGCCCGGATTGGTTTGCCAGAGGGCGGTATACAAATAATAATAATAATAATAATAATAATAATAATAATAATAATAATTATTATTATTATTATTTAAAGTCTATTTCCTCACATGCATTTACATATTCTACTGGTGGACTACAGTGTTGACTTAGCCCTGCATTCTTTCATAGGTTGCTAAAATGCATACCCAGCTTGTTGGGGGCAATTAGTTTACACGTTGTAAACTGCTTAGAGACTACTTAGCTCAGTTTGAAGTGGCATAGAAATGTAAATGCTATTATTATTGCTACTGTTGAACAGATGGGAAGAACATCTTCATTTTACTTGGTGTGAAATTATGTTCTGTTTAGATTGAAGATTATTAACCCAAGTCTCCTACTCAAAAGTTTTTGAAAGTGACTTTTTGAGCTACAGTTCCCTGAGTTGGTTGGTGGAATTCTGGGAGTTGTAGTTCAAAAAGCTACTTGTCCAAGCTCTGTTCTGCTGCAAGCCCTTGGTGATAAGATCAAGGATCCCCCATGCACAGATGCATTTACACTCAGGGGCCACTGAATCATATTGAGTTGACACACATCCATGACAGAAGAACAGCGCTTGTCAGAAAGTCCATTTTGTGTATGTTTTCATTTCTTCCTATGCCTTTTATTGGCTAGTTCTATATTTATATGTTGCTTGAGATTCACCTGCAGGGGTTGAAATGTTTTCCAGTAACATAGTCCAGAATTTTTAGGGTGGCATCAAACAATAAAACAAAAGTGCCTTCCAGGCAACAGTTATTCTTTTGTCATCTGGAAACAACTTATTTCTTTCTTCACCAAAAGATGAGGCAAAAAGCTCCTTTTTCTCAGCTTAAAGCAATTGGAATCTGTGCCTCTTGCCAGAATAAGAAGCATACCGCTGTGTGAAGGAAATGGTTATATGTTCGTTTGCTTTCAAAGAATAAATCTTTTTTGGAGTATCTTACAAATGCTGTAGTAGAATTTTAGAGTAGGATTTGAATGTAAAGAACGCTTGACAGTCAAGCTCAGCAGGGAGTGTCTTATGCAGAGTCAGTTGAGTGGAAAGGGAGAGATCGATGTATGAGTACAGGTTGAAAAGGCCATTAAGACTGGTATTACTTATTGAACAGGATATGAAGGAGGGACTGGCAAAGAAAAAATAAGCAAAAGGTTGCAGCAAGGAATTGGCCTGGTCTTGCAACTTACCTTACTCTCGTAACTGTTACAGCTGGTTAAATGTTTCTGTTTCTTGCATAAACCTTAACCTCGATTGGAATTTGTCCAGGACTCAAATAAGACCCTACTCTCAGTGTGTTCTCTATTGTGCTCAAGAAAAGAGATCACCTGGAGAACATAAAGGTTCTGGAGCTTGAAACAGAAACGTTGTGTAGGATTGTTTTCCATTTTGAGAGGAGCCCTTATGAAAGTGTCCTTGGTGGCTCCCTGACATAAAATTAGACATGTCTGGCTATGGAGACA
The DNA here is from genome assembly GCF_019175285.1 of Sceloporus undulatus. Lineage (NCBI taxonomy): Eukaryota > Metazoa > Chordata > Lepidosauria > Squamata > Phrynosomatidae > Sceloporus > Sceloporus undulatus. Next base: position 213,123,728 of record NC_056522.1, read on the forward strand.
TGGCCCGGTGTGTCTTTGTTCCCCTCACTCTTTAACAGACTCCTAACTTTGAAAAGTGGTGTGCTGAGTATGCCTGGGACATATGCTGTATTCGGCTGGTGGATTCGGTGGCAAATTATGTGCAATAGAACCCGACTAACTCTCAAATTAGAATTCAGCTTGGGAGAGGTAAGCCAGGGTTTTTTAAGCGGTGCAATATTCCTTGGTCAGAGGCATCAGGTGAGCTCCCTGGCTGAGGATTCTAAATGCCATTTTTTAAACTGCAGATCCCAGATCTCTGACCAAACTACAAAACCCAGGAATCATAGCACTATAATTCTATACTGTGAAAAGAGCCACTGGTTAACAGACATGCATCTTCATGCAGCACATTCAGTCCCCAAGTCATATCTGATCTACTTCCCATTTTCTTTCTCTGATCTTAGAACTATGAACCAGAGAACATGAGCTAGATTTGAGAATGGCAATTAGTAACAATAATTTGGCTCTGATGTATAGCATGCTCAGACTTGGAAGTACAAGTGTTTGCTAGAAATATTCTGAAATGAATGAACAACTTGTAATTAACTCTTTCCTCCCAGTAATTAAGGTGTAACCAATTAAATTATAATGGTGACAATGAAGGATAACTTCACCCCGTTGTAGAATAATTGTAACTTTTAGTTACTATTATAGTTAAGAGGATGTGAGAGAGGAGTATCACATGGTTGCAGTGCACCCTCATGCTTCCACTTTGTGATGCTACCTTGTACGCTGTTGTGGGCTTTGAAGCAACAATGAGGTGGATCAGAGGGAAGTATTTCATGTCATAGGCCAGCAGCTTTCAGCAGTGAGGCATTTTTTAAACTAACTAAAACGATTTGAGTTATATTTCAGAAATGGGAAAGTGGCCTCAGAACTATAACTATAACTAATTAGTTTTCAAAAGTAATTTTTCTAGCTCTGGGAATTCTTACATGAGAGTTAGACTTAACAATTAAATCATGGTATATTTGAGACAACCCTTTCTGTTATTCCATCAGAAAAAGAAATCTCCAGTTCAAATAGCTCCAGTTAATGGTCCACTTTCTTTCACCATTAGCTTCGTTTGTAGTATTTTGAGTAATATATGTAAGGGTAGGTGTGTAGTGGTTTGAGGGCAACGCTGGAGAAAAGGGTTCAGTTCCCTGCCATGGAAATGGATTGGGTGGCCTTGGGTGAGTCACACTCTCTCAGCCCTCATGATAGATTCACCTTAGGTTCACCATAAGCTGTAAATGTCTTGAAGGCACACAACTACAAGGTATATTACTCCTGCATGGTTGTTTCATAGAAAGCTGTTATGCTATGCAGTGAGTGGAGACATCGGAGTTTAAGAAGACTAACATGATCCATTCTGAGTTAAGCAGTTTTAAATTATCATTTGTTTCAAAGGGAGAATTTGGAGTGTACTTAAATCTTTCCCTTTGACATCAGTGATCCTGAGCAGTGCTTAACTTTAGTTGGAGCATCTCCACAATTGCATTGGGCTCATGACAGTGAAGCCAATGACATTAATTCAGTGAGCTAGGCCTCATTCCCACTGGGCATATAAACCGACTTATCTTGCTGTGAGTCCGCTTCGGATCGAGTATTTGAATCGTTATCGTTCCCATTACTAACGGAAGCATACGGACTCGTTTTTTATTAGCTCATGTTTTGTTCCCATTTACATTTCTCTGGTGTATTTTGACGAGGATTTATTTTGCTCCCCATTTATTTTGCTCCCCATTCCCAACGGTTTTTCAGTTTTTTTTTACTTTGAGCTGTCGCTCAAGCACTTAGGCGATTAGACGTCACTGTGACACCTATTTCTTCAGTGCATTTTGAGAGGACTATTTTTGTTCCCCGTTCCCATTTTGTCTTAAAACCTGTTTTTCTTGTTTTTGTTTTGGGTTGAGCAGTCAGTCAATCAATCACTTAGGCTAATTTCCACGCACCAAGCCTGGCTCCAACCACAACTAATCAAATGAATGCAAAGCCGCCTAGGTGCTTAGGCGCTCAATCACCAAAGGAAAAAAATAGTTAAAAATGGTGTTCAATGGGTCTTCTCACACTCGATGTCTGTGCAACAGGGGACAGTTATGCTGGGGGGGAGGGGGAGGGGAAATATGCTTACCACATTTTGAGCTCAATGTAGCAAGTAGCTATGTTTAGAAACCCAACAGAGTGCCGAGGCGATCAAAAGCTTCAATTTTTTTTAAAAAAAATTCCGGCTACACACGTGATCACTTCTCGCACCACTGAGGAAAGCCTATGCGAATGGGAAAATGGTGCTGGGAATGCCAGAAAAGAGTACAAAGCGGGTGACACCCCCAGACAAGCCCCTTTAACATTGGCCATCCCATCCCAAAATACCTGAATCGGACATCCTTGAAGTTCCCATTAATTTACCATGGATCGGACACGGTCCCTGGCAAAAGAACCGCTGGAAAAGTGGTGTCGGGGTTAGACTACAGCTGATTTGGGTTATCGCTAGAGAATTGATCAAATGAGGATCAAATCCGAATTCTAATGGGAACGATGTCCCTGTAATGAGGATTGAATGCACATTCAAATGGGAACGATATCCTATAATCCGATTCTTGATATCCTATAATCCCCAGTGGGAATGAGCTCCTAGTGTGATCTCACAATATGTTACTCAATATTCCAGTTGCCAGAGTACAAGGTTGTAGGATTTTCTGAAATCCAGACTAGTGAGGAATGGGCAGAAATCAGTTTGGCTAGAACTAATATGTTACACAGATCAGGCATGATGATAGGCGAGGAGACATCTCAGGAAGTAAGAAATAAAGGGATTGAAAGCCTAGATGCCAGATAGTTAAAGAAATGGTATAGATGTAGAGTGGTCAACAGGAATTTGAGAAAAGGTAGGCTAAGCCAAAAAACAAAAACAAAAAACAAACAACTGTGGAAGAAAAGCAAAGAGGATATGAGAAACAGGCTAAATTTCCCATATTAGTTTAATATGTTGATCAGCTAATTCATTGGCTGCAGGCCTGGCAAGTTTGTTCATTACTTTGTTTTGCTGCATGCAGTTACATTTATGAATACTACCCCATAATTCCAAAGTATCAGACATTTTTAAAAGTTCATCTCAAAAATTATATTTCGTAAACTTTCTTTCATCTGTGCATCTCTTATTTTCAATCCAGTAATTCCAGATGTATTTTTGTTATGTGTATGAGATATTTCACCATACTGCCCTGTTAACCTTACTCTTTCTCTCAAAAGATGTCACTAGCTTCCCAAAATAGCATCTTTTTGATTAATGCAGGTGCCATTATTAATAAATTACCAACCCTTTGACCTTTTTTTACTGACCCATGTATGTATAATTAGTACTTTCCACTTTCCTGAAAAAAATATAGAAAGCATTCTCTCCCTGGAATCTTGAAACATATATGTACAATTCTAATAGACATGCAGTCAGAATTAATGGTAGGTTGCAGATAGAGATGTAGTCTTTCACCAGTTTTATTCTTGAAAGAAGCAATTTTAGCAATTTTCTTTCTGCTGTGAGAAAGTATTTGAACACTGTACAGTTTTTGAAGCCTTATTTGTAGTTTGGGAATTATTGTGCAAAAAAGTTGCACAAAGATCTTTCCCACAAAGAATAAATAAATAGCATTTTCTGTTCAGGAAATAGCATTTTCTGTACAGAGTTTTCTGTCAAAATAATATTTCTATGTAGAAATGCTGTTTCTGTGTTTAACAAAAATGCTGTTAAAGTTTAATATCAACAGTTTTAGCATTAAATTAACATGGACATTAAATTAAATGAACATTAATAAGTTTAACACTAAATGCTGTTAAAGTTTACTGTTGAAGTTTCATTTTTCCACAGAATAAGTTCTGAACTGTGAAGATTATCATCAGTCCAGGATTCTTCTCATCAGTGTTCCTTAACAAACCAAAAAATGTTGGTTTTTTTTAAACTATCATTTGTGATATTTTTAATTTTTCCCCCATTCCTAGTTATAGACAGAGGTACAGAAATGTGCCTTTAATTTGAGTTCAGTGTGTGCACAATGGCATTCAAAACTTTAAACAGTTTTGTTTAAGGATGGCAAGGATGAGAGCTAGTGTGGCATAGTGGTTTGAATGCTGGACTACAACTCTGGCATCGAGGGTCAAAGTTCCACCTTAGCCATGAAAACTATTGGGTGACTTTAGGCAAGCCACGTGCTCTCAGCCTCAGGGGAAGGCAATAATAAATCTCCTCTGAACAAATCCTGCAAGAAAACCCCATGATTTGGTTGCCTTAGGGTTGTCATAAGCTGGAAACTACTTGAAGGCATACAACAACAAGGATGAGATAGATAGGGTGCCTCTCCCTATGTAGCCTTTCTCTCTATCTCACCATTGGGAGCAGTGTAGATGCCCTGGATGTGGCATGGTCTCCCCTTGGTACTGATGCTGACTTCATTTCAGTGTTGGGTGAAAAGGTGACCAAATTTCTGGAGCTTATTAATCATGGCTTAGGCTTTTTTTGATCTTTCTGAATATACTTTAGTTGTTTAAACCACTCAAGAAATTGTTTTAAAGTTGTGTTTAATTGCTCGTAACCTCTTCTCTAAAACCTTCAGACTTAAGGTAGAATCAAAATATTTTAATAAAATAAAACATTCACCCCCGGTGCATATGTACGAATCAGCAGGCTGACACTTGTCTCTTGTGAAAAGCTGTATGTGGTATGAAATATGCCTGTGTTTTCTATTGCCCCATGGCTGCTGTAGGACTATAACCATATCTGGCAAATTAGTGCACTGCATTAACTCTGTTATTCTGAGGGTAAGACACATTGAGCAAAGATTTGTAATAATAATAATAACTTAATTCAGATGGTACAGTATAATTTGGAATGATTCAAAACAATTGAATTGTTTGCTTCTTTCACAGAATATAATATATTTCCACTAGTATGGTTAACTTGAAGGGTTTCCCCCCCTCCTTCTCAAAGATTTTAGTGTAGATTTACAATTATCATAAGACCGAGTGTAGTTTGTTTGCTCCCCACAAAAGCAAGGATGATTTTTATTGACCAATCTTTGATCCAAGAGATTAAAGAAAGTACTGCATGAGCAGTGAGAAGGATAACACCGAGGGGGTCAATAGGCTTACTGCTACTTGGAAATGAAAGTGAACCATTCCATTGGGAGCAGGGGTAATTTAGCATTCTTACTGGGAACTCAGGAGGTTTTCCTTTTCTACTTTTTTTTTAAAGAAAGAAAAAAATATTCATCTTACTTACAGGTTTCTCCATGACTTAATACCATGGCTATAATATGAGGTCATTTGGAGGGCACTAGATTCACCAACATAATTCTGCACAGTGCCTTTTAGCCCGAATGGTTTGGCTGTCTCACACTCGCACTCTTGATTGAAATGTTTCTGGTAGACTTTTGGAATGCAGTCTGAAGGCTTAGTGACTCAATATTTTCAACATGAATACGTTTCCAATCTCGTTGAAAGTTTCTCTGAGTTGCCGCAGAAGTTTATGGGCTTTCTTTTCTCTTCCCTGAAACTTTCTCAAGTTCTGCATATTCCTGGTAATATCACTCGGTATGCCCTAGAGAGAGCTAGACCTACTTATCATAACAGGATAAGTTCATGTAAATATTACCAGAGGTCAGTTACCATTATTATTACTGTTTTTTTTAAAAATAAAACCAAGGATTACAAAGGGGAAGAAAGTTCTGAGTTTGACTGCGAAGAGAATGCCATTGTTAGTCTTGAGGAGAAAGCAAGAAATAGCAGTGGTAGACAAAGTTGTGCTGTGTTAACTTCTAAACCAGAGGCAGGGAATCTCCAACCCTGGAGTTGTTCCTGAACAAGTCCCATAAACCCCATCATTGATGGAAATTTGAGTCAAACAACTTCTGGAAGGCACAGGTTCCCCTGTCATGCTCTAAAGGCTGCCATAATTTGGAAATATATGGTAACAATGGCAAATCAAACAGCCTGTCTCAGTGCTGGATTGCCCCCTCCCCCCCAAGAAAAAAAGTATATGCAGTGGTGCTTTGTGGGATTGTGGGGCCTGGGAATTAGTTGTCTGAATTTGGCAGTGAATATACATCATGGAAGGACTTTTCAATTAGCATGCTGGACAAGAACTTATATGGTAGCCTGTCCACCAGACGAGAACCCAGACAGGAAATTCCAGGCTGTACCCACATATATAAATCCAGTGCCACAGTGACAAAATTATATAATGATACTGCTCATTGGTGTCAAATGAGGACCAGCTTTGAGATCCTGATGTCAGAACAGTGATTCTGGATTTTGAGGTATTAGACGGACAACACTACGTAACAGGAATTTCCTCTTTGTGTGCTTGCTTCTGACCCTGCCTGTTATACTGGCAAATAAATGTACTGTTACAAAGACCATATGTTTCTAATGCTCTTTTTGCTAAAGGAAATTGATCTGATAAATGGTCTCTGGAACTTCCTTACAGTTGGGGAATAATACTTTTTTGACATGTTGCCTACAGGCATAGAGTTGAAGATGAACAATTTAATTGTGCTTTGGTAGTTTTCATGTATCAAAGTGTCTTACCTTGGATTTTTGTTGCCATGACTATGTATGTATAATGCAGCTTATGTCATTTTTGGGGCTGATTTGGTGGTCTAACAAAAATAGAGAAAGAGAAAGAAGTATTTGAGCTTTTGATTATAATATTATTTCCCGCATAATGGAGAACTCACAGTGCTATTTCCTTCCATAAGCATATCTACCCAGGAAACACTTGCAGAATCTATTTTTAATATTCTCTACCCCATTTATTTTCCCATCCTAGAAGATATAAATTGTTTTTCCTTTTATCTCAGAGTACAGGAATTCGAATATTGAGAGATCTTGTAGCACCTTTGAGACTAACTGAAAGAAAGAAGTTGCTGGCATGGTTCATATCTTGGGTGATGGAAATATACAGTCTTGAACTTCCTGAATTCATAAAGGTTCCATATCTTATACTTAGAACCACTGGAATGTAGAACAAACCACCATAAGCTTCTTTCTCAACTCTCTGCTCTGAAAAGAGGAATCAAATGTCATTCAAACTCCATAACTTGTTTTTAAAACTGCCCAACTGAATAGCCAATTTCTAGAGTGTTTTTATAATTAGTCCACAATTTCTTGTACATGGCCCCAAAGTAGGCTGCTGCAGTCTTAAATCCATTATCTCCTTCTCTTTCCTTGGATTCAAATACATGAAAACTTTCTTTCCCCATGCTCTGATAGCAGCATGACACCTTTGTGTTGAGAGAACAGTTAGAGCTATCTTTTCCCATGGATTCGTTTTTGTTCTGTCTTTACCTTTTTAAAAAAATCTCCCCTCAAGTGTTTCTTAACACTGGAACATTTGAGTATTATGAATATTAAAGGGTCAATGATATCCAAAGTAATTTGAGTGCCCCCATTTGGAGAGTCTAGTTTGGTGGCTCCCCCACCCCCTCCCCACGATGTCAGCTTACTGAGTCCTCCACAGTTCTTTCAGGAAACCAGGACTCCTTGACATTTTCATTCCTTTCACCAGAAGAAGACAACTAGTGCATATCTCAATTAGATCTTCATCTCTGTTCTTTAGATTTCTCAAGCCTCTCTTTTGCTTCCAGTTTAACCCAACAGCCACATGTCTTCGGCACATTTTTACTCTTCCTCTCCACTTCTAGACCTCATGTTTCTAGTTTGTTCTTTTTTCTAATGCAGTTATGTGCAGAAATCCATGCTTCCTGATATTAGTTTGACATGTCTTCTGTACCTGTCAGTCAGACAGAGTCTGTATTTCCCATTGCTCTTTAAATAATCAGCACAATATTTTTGGCCTTTTCTTTTTCTTAAAAGAGACACTGAATATAACTGTAGTATATGTACATAACCAGAAAATATATCCAGGGGTAGCCATGTTGGCCATATAGCAAAGTACAGTAACATCCACGCTCCACACATTTTAGTGATCCAATAGTGATACCTTTTGCACATTTTAGTGGTCCAATAAAGATATCACTGTTTTTGTGGATTTTGGATGTTGCACTTCATAGTAGATGTGTTATAGATACCAAGACATAGGACATTAACTTTGGCAAAGATGACTTAATACTTAAGCACCTTTTGTTCCCAGCAGGAGTGAGGTTTAGGCCATTTTGGGGCTAGTCTACACAGTTAAAATACTCCTCATTCAAGGTGCATAGACTGGTATCTGGCCATATGCAATCAGAGGAATCTGGGATTTTTGCGTAGGGCAGCAGTGAAAAACTCCTTAAACCTTGCTGAAAAAAGATTCACAGTTTTTATCAGATTATCTGTGATGATGCTTATTACTGAAAATGTGTCCATCCATCTGTTTTGTATGGATTCTCATGGCTGCACATTTTTGGCAGAGGAAGGGTGAATAAATGAGAATTTGTGCAGGAATGTGAAGACAATTAAGCACTGATGGGAATATGCAAAAATTCACAGGAATTTGCATAATACACTTACGTTAAGGTTAACCCCTCAATACCAGATTTCTGAGTTCAGATGCTTAGGGTAATACAGTGCGTCCTCGCCTTACGCGGGGATCCGTTCCGGATCCCGCCGCGTAAGGCGAATTCCGCCTATGCTCGAGCCCCATTGGAAACAATGGGGCTTGTGCGCGCAGCGCGGGCGTGCGCGGGGCGTAATGGGCGCATGCGCCCATTCAATTGAATGGACGCACCACCCCTTCTGCCCCGCGCGCACACCACGGCTTGAGCACATACGCTCAAGTCCGCGTATGGCGCGCCCGCGTATGGCGCGGGCGCACTGTATGCTGGTTTTGCCATAGTTCTTCTTTTCGGTGTTAATTGCTATCAAACTGACTTCAGCTTATGGTGACCTGATAAAGGTCCTCTGAGTCACCCTGTTATCAGCAGCTCTGGGAGTCCTTGTGGCACAATGGTTAAATGCCAGTACTGCAGCCACAAGATTGTGAGTTTGATCCCAGGGGCTCCAAGGTCGACTCAGCCTTCCATCCTTTTGTAGGTCGGTAAAATGAGTACCCAACTTGAGGGGGGCAATTAGCTTTCAGATTGTAAACTGCTTAGAGAGTGGATAAGCAGTATAGAAATGTACGTACTATTGCTATTGTTATTGCTCAGGTTCTGCAAAATCAGGACTGTGGCTTCCTTGACTGAGTCTATCCATCTGCAGTGTAGTCACATATTAGTTTTATATAGTCTTTTAAGCAACTATGTTGGTGGCACAGTTGAGAACATCATAGGGGAAAACACAGTTGGGGAACAGTTAATCTCTGGAAATACTTATGCATTTGAGTGGCCATCATTAAAGATGTGATGTTCCATGATCCTGTACTTAGCTTATGTTCAACCTCTGAAATTATATAATTCTAGTAGGCATCATGTCTGGCTCATTTGATTGAGGGTCACACTAGACGTGAACTGGAATGTGTATTCCTGCAGTTAACATATTTCCCCTATCAATATTGCACTTCCTCAGGTATACTGTACTTCAATAATTTGATTAGCAAAGTATATCTATGTGTATCTTCTAATGGCCAATCACAAAACAATCTAAATGCAAAACGTATAGATAAGAGAAATTATGCACAGTAACAAATAGATGTCTTTTCCCACTTGGAGAAGCACCTCTTTTAAACAGTGATGAATGTATAGAGTAATTTGACCTTCAGGTTAGCACAGCAAATAGATAAGAATTATTGCGGTGAACAATGAAGAGATATAAACAGAGAACCTGATATTGGTCAAACTAATTTAAGAATACATTGATGAACAGGGTGTGGATTGGCTAAGTATATCAGAAACTATGTATAGTAACAAATGAGACAAGGATAAAGCAAACTTGCTTTCTGCTCCTCCAAAGAATAGGACCCAGAGCAATGGATTCAAACTACAGGAAAAGAGATTCCTCCTCAACATTAGGAAGAACTTCCTGATGGTAAGAGCTGTTCAACAGTGGACAGTGGTGAAGTCTTTTTAAAGCAGAGGCTGTATGGCCATCTGTCAGGAATGCTTTGATTGTGGATTCTTGTATGGCAGGGGGGTGGACTGCATGGCCCTTGTGGTCTCTTCCAACTCTAGGATTCTGTGATTCAATGATGTATCCAGTTAGACTGATGATGTTGATGCTGATGTTAGTGTTCATCCGCAATCACATCAGTGGTCTGGGCAAAAGTCTAGTTATATGTGCAGAATATGGGGGGAAGGAGGAGTTGGGCATCACATTTTATTTCAAGCAAAAATACTGGTGCCACTCACTTTCAGGATATGTAGAGTTTGTCCTTGGTGTTCAGTGAATTTTAGATATCTACTTGTCATTCTGTTCTTTTTATTTGTATCAGTTCAGAAGTCAATGGAATAAAAGTACAGCCTCGCAGAACCCAAGGGAATGTGGTTAATTGAAAAATGTCCAGATTATTATTATTATTATTATTATTATTATTATTATTATTATTATTAATGGTATTTATAGCCAGCCCTTCAGCCCTAATGGCTATCAGAGTGGCTTACAATTATTATTTTAATTGGACGGTTCCCTGCCCTCAGGCTTACAATCTAAAAGACACGACACAAAAGGAGAAGGGAATGGTGGTGGGAAAGGGGATGAGGTCCCGTGGTTCTTCTCTCCCTCTGAGGCCTGGACCAAGGCAGATGGACTAGAGGGAGGGCTCTTCTTCTTCAGCTAACTATACACTTTGTGTGCATCATCTCAGAGATGACTTAATTGGGAAACACAAGGTGGAAGGCTGACTGCCTAGAATACTGAAAGCGCCTGAGTTCATCCAAATTTTTTAAAAAAGTTTGGCAGCCTCCAGTTGGCACACTTGAGTCCACTCCACTGCAGTCAATGAGGCACCTTTAGAACAGTAAGCACAATAGAGACAAAGGAATACCTTGCAACTCAGAGAAAAAGAAAAGGGCCCTTTGAGATGAAATGTTAACATAAGAAGTGAAAACAGTTTGTGGTAGGTTCAAGCTGGCTCTTTTGGGTTGACTTTCCTATAGTCACTGAACTATAGTGCCATACCTCAGTAGAGCAGTCTCAATAAAATTAGAAATATATCCTTAAAAAGATATCCTAGAAACTACAAGAGAGAGAGAGGGAGAGCAGAAAGAATGTCTCTCCCCCTCTCCATCTCCTCTCTCTCTGTATGTAAGAAGCTTAACAAATGTGAGAGAAAATGGTTTCTATAGACGTTTGTTTTCTTGGCAGACTCAAGCTGACGCTGGTACTCTTTAATATTACCACTAAGCTACTTTAGTCAACAGAAAGGAAAGAATAGAGAGAAAAAAAAAACATTCGCGAAACAAACATACATTAAGACCTTCTTGATAGCACACAACAGCTACCACAAAGCATGAAGTATTTTATTACCGTGTTTCCATTTTCAAAATATTTTCATTTCTGTACTTATAAAAACAGCTACCAAAAGGAACTATAATGAAAATTCTTTTTGATTCATTTGCATCCATAAATAATTCAATTGCTTTATTACTGTCCTTCTCTCTCTCTCTCCATATATAAGAGAGGAGATTGTGAACAGATAGGACTGGATATGTGTCTGAGTTCCCTAGGTGGGACCAAAGCTCACTGGTAGGGTTTCCATAGTGAAAACTAGAGATAACTTGTGTACTTTAAAGGTTGTGTAGAACAAGGAATCTCAGCAGGTATTGCTTTGTTACCTGGAGCCCATTCACTCTACAAAATTATAGCACTATTATTCCTCTTTTAATTGCCATGGTCTCATCCTATGAGCTCCTGACACTGGCAGTTGAAGGAGGGCCATTTGGAATTCACAACCAGAGAGCTCTGCTGGTGTCTCTGACAAAATGACAAACCCCAGGAATCCATGGGATGCAGCCATGGTAGATAAACTGGAATCATAGTGCTATAATTCTGTAGTGTACATGTGCTCCCTCTGGTGTGACATGCTACACCTGCCAAAATTCCTCCTTCTACAAAACTGTTAAAGGTGTAGGTGTCTCCAGTTTTCAATGTGTCAGCCCTACCTACTTTTTATACAGCAGGTCCTAGTCTTGGTTTCTGGCATCTCCAACAGCTTAGGTAGGCAGCAGTGGTGAAGTCATGATCAGGGCAACATAGCTGCTACCAGCAGTTGTGGTCTTCTAACCTGTAGCTGCTGTATTACCAATTCTTTTGTGAGACCTATCTGTCCTGCAAGATGCCTATTATT